>NW_019384581.1:238636-267564 GCF_000671375.1 Centruroides sculpturatus | reverse complement strand
GTACCAAGTCTAATACAGTACTGTAATTTTATACATTTCTTGTGAAAGAAACATTTTTTATTCAACGGCCATAAAAATTATTTATATTAATGATGTCTCCAAAGTTGAACGAAGTTTTCGAGGAAAATAACATCAGAAATCGCGGCCCAGTTTGGTGCGCTGGTCCGCGACGAAAACAAGCGTAAGCAACGGCGTAGTCGAACGGTGCACACTCGGTAAGTAATCCTACAATTTTTTGTTTATAGCATAGTTTATACGGATTATTCCCAAAACATTATACGTGTTTTGGAAATGTTAAGTCGAATTAGTCTAGAATCGATTAATTTTATGGAAGAAAACGTTTCAAACAGCCGTAGTCCGTAAACTTCACACGTGTCGGGCTGTGATTGGCTCACGTATTTAAGGATTCCTACAACGCGAAATTCGTATAACGAGGAACGTATCTCCGCGTTTTAGGGGTCTACTGTACAGTACTTTCGCCAAATGTTCACGTAATCAAAGGAAAGCAGAAAATCTTTCAGAACATGAAATCTCACGACAGAATATAGATTTTTCCTCCACCAGGATTTGCTTATGTTCTAAACCTACATGTTTGTTAGTAACATTTCCTATTGAGGAGAAGTGCTTATCGCAATAACAACAATTATTTTCTAATATATCCAACGCAATATTTTCCATAACGATTTCTTAGCAACTTAGCAGGAATACTTCAAAACCAATTTCGATGATAAAGTATGGTTTTAAAGCTAAAATATCGACAAAAAAATTCCAAGCACACCGTTTAGTACGAGGTATACGCTATCTGAACTAAGGTCTATGTAAGAAGGTCAGGACACGCTCCCGTGATTCTATGCGGCAGTGTCCATTTTGGGACTTATCGATAGACTATACTCCACACGTAGTTCCTGCGTGAGTCGACTATTATTACGTTTAATAAAATAAAACAAAAAAAAATATCAATTTAAAGTAAAATTGACTATTTAATTGTAAAAAAAGAAAATTTTAGCATTTAATTAAATACAGTGGTACCTCAGGATACGAAATTAATTCGTTCCGAAACTGAGATCGTATCATGAAAATGTCGTAAGGTGGATCATCTTTTCCCATACGATTACATGTAAAACCAAATAATTCGTTCCAACGCGAAAAACATACTCAAATTAAAGCCAAGTAATACATTTAAAAAAATAACTGTAGTAAGAAAAACAAATGAAAAATGCGAACTAATGTAACGTCGTATGGTGAGTTTTTGTTCGTATCGTGGAGCAAAAATATGTTCGAATTTCATGTCGTATCCTGAAAATTTCGTATGCTGGGGCGTTCGTAATCTGAGGTACCACTGTAATTATTAATTTGTTATATTTTATTATTATATTATTATACTTTAATTTCTTTTTTAATGTTATTGCATCACTTTACGAAGTGCCTAGATACGTAATTACATCTGTTTTAGCATCTATTTAATTAGTTTCAATCACGACAGCGAATGATATACATGATTGTTTCTTTTAAACTATTTAATGAAAACGTTACATAAAATTGGGGTTGAGTAATCAACAGAAATTATTATTATATTTTTGACTGGAAATTACTGGATTTATGCAATTTTAGTTTAATTGATGTCGTATAAAACTGACTGCTCGTACAAGTTTGCTTAAAACATGCGACTCAAAAAAACACCAAAATGGCGGCTCAAGAAGTAGATCACGCGTGTCCTGACCTTCTTATATAGACCTTGATCTGAACGTCACGACACTAGCGGCATCTCGTGGTAAAAACCAGAACTACGGCTACGGAATCGTTCCGTAATTAGACGCCAGTGTTGCGTGTCTCCCCGGGTTGAATTTTTGTCAATGCCTAACGAAAATTTTCCGCTTTTAAAAAAATAATCGTGGCTATTGTATTGTCCGAAATTATTATTTTTTATTTTTTATTTTTTACATTTATTAATAAATGTAAAAAAAATTATATTTCAGAAGTTAGTTTTAATATAAAATATTTCAGAAGTTAGTTTTAATATAAAATTATAACGACTAGCGCCATCTAGTTTCAAAAACATTCCGATGCTGAAACGAGATATCTTGGGTCAAGCGGTCAAGGTCAGCAGGTCGCGACCAGAGATATGTCCCGTATAACACGGGACAGGTAAATGGGTTTTTTTAAAGATTCGTTTGTCAAAATTCGATTTCACAACGTTCGCATTTCGAACTTCCCAACGAGCAATACTTGCGCAAATCTCGCGCTAGTGCCTGTTTGTAGAAAAAGGGTCGCCGTTTTGTATTTTATTTTGACTCGGTTCTCGGTCCCCTGACTACCTACAAGTCTGGTTTTCTTATACGCGCGTGATTTGGGCACCTAATACTCTGTGCCAAATTGCAACTCTTGACATGTACTCCTTCATACTTCATACCTCTACGCTGGTAAGCCAGGACGGCACCGCGATTTTATAAACAAGACATAGTCTTGTCAAAAAGTGTAAATGTTAATAACGAATCTTCAATAAGTTCTACCCTTCTCTATCTCCCCACCCTCTCGACTTTTCATCTCTAAAATTTAATAGCATGAATTCCCCTTATATACAATCTGCCATGCCAAATTTCGTTCCTTAATCTTCCTCCCATCCTGAGACACCAACACACATATACATGTCATATACGTAATTTTTTTGCCTTTTTTTTTTTTTACTTTTTTGGATTCAGGAGGGTCTCAAAACGCAGAGATTTACAAAAACTCGGTGGATCAAATTTGATACGATACCAATTCTTTTCCTTGTTATGTATACGTAATAGCATGAAAGAAAAACACCAGATATCATCCAGATTTGAAGTGGAATCTATCAGTAAATGTTTTGCACCTTGACATTTATTCAGGTATTAATAGTAGTTCCCTCGCCTTTATAATTATGTAGTGATTGTAAACACAAATGAAAATACGAATTTTAAAAATTAAATCCCGGTTCGTGCAAACTAAAGTTCATGTTTCAGAACAACTTGTTTCATATTATGAACACATCCGGCCATTTCAACCTTGGCCTTACGGCCATGCCTCCACTAGACAGGCCGAGACACTCTTGTGCAGCCTTCGTACTGACACTGCATTTCTGAACTATTTCCTTTACTCCAGATGATGTTTTCCTGCATTGAACTGCACCTCCTTTGAAACCCCTGACCACTTCTGGCTCACGTCACAATCAGGCCCGTCTCGCTCTCGAAACCACATCTATGACCTCACGCCACCATATCAAGGCCCTTTTTTCTATATACTCTTTCCGCCCTGTGGGCACTAAGGGGGCCTCTTATAGCAAGCTCATTATGGGTTCGGCCAGGCCCACAATGGGGAAACCGGGTGGTGAGGGACGAGACCAGACATATCCGAAAATTTTCTGGGGATTCCTTGACCCATCCGGATTTGATCCCGGGTCCCCAGAGCAGTGGGCTGCCACCTTGACCGCTCGGCCATCCGGCCTCATATCAAGACCTTGGAAGCCTATCTAACAAGTAAGTCACTCCGTACTCTTCGACTAACCGCCAGAGTTTCGCTCTATCGAAGAAACAAAGCCTACAGGTTAAAGCCTCCATATGAACTGATGAAAAGAAGTAAATATCCTGAAAATTAAAAATAAAGAAGATTATTAAGTTTTTGTACAAAATTGATTTTATTATATTTTATAAAATAATAATTTAAAAAATTCTGTTCGTAGATTGAAAATGTATTTTCTAAATTAAAAATTAAAGCTTTAGGAGTTGGAATCATTTTAAATAGAATAAGATTGGATTAATTAGATAAGGCAAAGCAATAGGAGGGAGATCTGCTAAGGGAAGGGATGCCTCTCGGGAGGACTATCTATGGGAAACTGGCCCTAATTTAGCTGTTAATTAAACACGTAAAGAAAACCCGGAAAATTCTATACGGCCATTAGTCAGGCACGAACCCACAACCAAGTAAAGTTTGTTTAGTTAAGTTACGGCAACGCAACACTTGGGCGATCTGTCTAGGTGGAATGCCTTTCGGGAGGTCTTTTTAAGGGTAACTGGCCTTATTCAGGCGTTATACACGTGGAGAAAACCCGGAAAACTCCACGTGGCCAGCCCGTCCTGGAGAGGTGCGAACCCACGACTGAACTTCCAATAGCGATTGCAGAGACAACGTTTAGATGGCGACAACGGTTTAGAGATCGTGTACACGCGGTTCAGAAAAATTTCATTTCAGAGACGGCGTTTCTCTCTTGACACAGTGTAGACAACCATTAGAAACAAGTTATTTGTAGACTCTCGATAGCAGGTTTACACGGCATTTTAATTCGAGTGATAGTTTTGTTTGTGGAAAAGTTTAGATTAATTAAAATGGATATAGTTCCTTTGATAAATGTTGTAAACGATACGAATCGACAAAATTATTCATTAATTAATTGCTTGTAGAGAAAATAATAAAATGAAATACTTTAAATTTATTTTAAATGTTCCAATTCCGATATTCAAACGGGTGAAGACTTAAAACTACAAATAATTGAAATCAGATGCATTTATTTACAATTCAAATAGCGTGTTGGTTATAAAACGTTAATGCATTTCGGGGTCATTATTGTTAATCCCCTGGTTAGAATGTCCTGTTAAACAAACGAGACAATTTTAATAATTACCGAAACCTTTTTATAGAAATAAAAAAATGTAATAATAATAATAAAATATTTAAAATTATTTATCTAGACAATTACGAAGGGAGAGAGTACTACGATGTCGAAAAATTAAAAATCTATTCCGAAGAAGAATTTCGAATTTGGTAAAAATTTTCTAAATAAGGATTTGTTCGTATTTAAACCGTATTGGCGACGAAAAATTAAATATCGAAATGGAAAATGATCGTCATTAAATGTCGAACAACGGTTGTCCACGGCCTTAAGATTTTGTTCCCGAAGCTTTCAGGAATGTAACTGGCGACTTTATCAGAATTTTTTCTGACATCACAAACGAATAATCCGATTGGCCGAACGACTCCTAAAACGGGAGTAATGGCGAAGAAAGTAAGAGCTGACGTTTTGCCGAGGTTCGTTTAGACGCCGTTCGGCAATAGACGATCGTCGTCTTTGCAACACAATTTAAACCGTGGTTCAGCAAACCAACATTTAGACGCCGTTCGACTGTTAAACGTCGTTTAACTTAAACTACAGTATGTCTCTGCAATCGGCTGCCAGTGTTCAGGGAACCGAACCTCTTGGCACTGATGGGCATCAAAGTAAAGACGTTCACTTGACTACTGATAAGCTAATGGAATAAGAAAGGATAAATGGTGTGTTAGCTGAAAAGACGAAAGGTCCCCCGCGTTTCTTTATGCAGCGAGAGTGTAGCGAAATGACGTCACGAGCAGTGTTGGCCAATTAGAAACCAGTTTCAGTCTGTTCGCTGTAAAGCGCTTCTCGAGCGCTGCATAAAGAAACGCAGGAGTCTAGTCAATTTGTGACAAGTATTTTCTGAAAAATAGTTGCGATGAATAGAAAAAATTTCCTGTAATTTAATATTTTACGACTTATAAAATAATAATTCTTAAATTAAATAATCTATAAAATAATTTTTATTATAATATGACAAATTTTATTAGAAATATAATATTTTTCGTGTATTTTATTTATTAATACGATGTATTAATTATGTAATCGAACCCACGATCAGTGTTCGGTGGTTTTATCCACTGAGTGGACCTTTTCTTATAATATGTTTTACGGTAAAAAGATAAGTAAATATTGGAATGGCTAGTGCATTTACATAATGAAAAGCTTTTTGATTTAAACGTAATGAAGCATAAATTGTTATGTATATATATATTTGATATTATATTTTACCAGTAAATAACTTAATTAACAAATAATTTTTCTACTCTTTTCTTATTTTCCCAACTGAGATGCATTCCGATAATTAACTTTATTTATAGTACTGTACCTGAATATACGAATTGTTTTGCCAATGCTCGACAAATTTCTTAAAGATTGAGTCGAGATTATGTTGTTCCTTAAACAATTAACTGAATCTTCTGTTATCTGTTGAAATAATAACAAAAATCCTTTGTTTAGTTTGTCTGTTGAAATTCGTACATCAAAGAACAACTCATTCCAAGCCATTTGCCTAGATTTATTTAAATACGCTTGATAAGGTATAAGAGTTACTTCCTTCTCCACCAAAGTTTTACACGAGACCAAAATAAGATTACACTTTTAACAGCGACACTTTTCTTTTAATAATAAGGAAGTACAGTACCATGTTGCCAATACTGTCTATAAATTACATAACGCAGATATGGGTGGTACTGTACAGTACATGAACGTCTGCAGAGAGGGAGAAATGGGGGTACGTTGCACCCCGGAATATAGTAAAATATTCTACAAATTACAATCGTAAGATTAATTAAAATATGTAACTTTACGCCCTCGACCACGGGATGCTTTGTCTGTTTTTTTGAATTGATGCAATACTGTATTCTATAATCTACTTGTGAATACTCCCAAAATTCAATAATTAAATAAAAATTTACTGATGTAATTGCTTGTTTCCAAGCTTCATCCCCTGAAAAATTTTCTGTGGACTCACACAGGTGGGTGGGTATGCAGCTAATTACTATGAAGCGTTTTCAAGTAAGTGTAAGTGTTTACAAAAACGTTAAATAATGCTTGGATCTCAACCTTTGGGTAACAGAATGATTCATTTTTGTTTCAGAATTGCCGCATAGCAAACCGCCAATGCTTTGTAAGTTACACGCGTAATTAATAAAATAATGTAAAGTTATGTTCCTCAATCGACCCTCTTAATTGTATTAAGGAATAATACAATTAAGAGGGTCGATTGAGGATATGGGGTTAATTAATTTTGAAAATGGGTACGTGCGACGGTGTCACGAGGCGTTATTGCGGTGGCATGGTAGTTGAAAAGTATAAAAACATGGATTATGTAATTTATGGATCATCCTTATATGATTACAAATTAATGGACATTACTTTTTTAAAGTTAAAGTGGGCCTCCCACTGCTTACCAGTTTAACTTAACCAGTTTTTCAAAATTTATTTCCATTCTTTAATATATGAAACGAATACAGAAAAGTTTAAAACTTACAAAGTAAAGAGCATGTTTTTATGTCTGTTTGCAAATTTTCTAATGAATTATTTTAAAAAATTTAATTAAAATATGTTTGCATGCAATACAAGATGTATTTAATTACGTTTATAGATGAATGAAATCTGATATATATCTGCAATATCTGAAAATTTATGGAAATCGATTCTCGTAATGTTATGTAAGATGCGATGTTATTATTTCAATTTAACAGATTATGGAATTTATTTTAAAAAATAAAAAAAGCAGTTTTTATTAATCATTTTTAAAATAAATTGCAATAATAAATTAAATTAATAGAAGGTCCTTATTAATTATTCGTATGTTTTTAATTTTTGTGTGAGCCATTCTTTGGGTACTTCTGGATCCTCCACTGAATTTTATCATTACAGTTGCATATTATAATTTGTATCATTCGTTTATGATGTAAAATTATGTAGAGAGATCCAATCGCCTGTTATATTGTTCCAATAATAGAAATTTTAAATAATCAGTCAGTAAACTCACACCAAGTGCCAAGTGGATGAAACCACTGAACACTAGTAGATTGTCATGGGTTCGGGTTGGTCACGTGTCTAACACCTAAATGAGGACCAGTTTCACACAGAAAAATCCTCCTAGAAGACATACCCCATCGATAAATAGCTAAATATCCCATTGCCTTATTACAAATCCAATCTGTAAATACTAGAATAAATGTAAATTACGTTAAAACATGTATAATTTTGCAGTTTATATGTTTTATTTTCTCTTCAAATGTTATAAAATTGAAATAAACATATAAATTCCATACCTTATTTCACTTAGCAGTACCCTCGCTGCATTTATTTGCTACTAAATTTATTATAAGACATATAAAAATATTAAATTCCGGAAACAAAATTACATAATTAATTATATAATTATATTTTATAAAATATGTTTCAGAGGTTAGAATTTTTAATCCACGATTTTTTATTACGCAAATAATTTATTATATCAGACGTTTATAAAGATAAAACGATGTAATAATTTCTGTAACATATATTTAATTATTTATTATTCATTTTAAGTCTTAAAATACAATTTATATGCATCGTTCATAACAATAACTTATTTATTTATTTATATATTTTATATATTTATACTAAATTTAATTAAAAAATCTATTTATTTGCTTTATATGATTAAAATTAAAGCATTTATAGGTCTACAATTTTTTCGTAGTAGGACTTAACGAAGATTTTACTTAGTATTAACATTTACACTTAAAAAAAAAATAAATAAAACTCATTCCTATCTTCAAAATTAAGCTTTTTTGTCATTTTATATTAATTAAAAATATAAAAAGTTTATTGTAACAAAATCTCATAACAGATGGCGCCACACACAATTTTTAACTTTGCGCATATTTTTCTCCGGGAAAGTTATGCAACTCATTGTTTTTTTTCTGAAAATAAATAGAATCGATTTTGAATCCGTTTACAAATCGATAATTATGTAATTTGTGTAAATTTATAACGTAATTCTTATTGTATGTTAATATTGTTTAAAATAATACTTCTGAAACATATTTTTGTAAGCGACCCATTTGATTATTGCAAAATACAATTTTGAGATAATGTTTTGTAAGTTATTTTACATTTTTTTTTTTTTGGTTATAAATCAAACTCTCTTCTTACAATAAATTAATTTATGTCTGTTTTTAGTTACATAATACAATGTTTAATCGTCATCTTAAGTTAATTTGCTTTCCTTTATTACAATAATTGTTTGTTGTTTGTATAAGGTAACGTGGGCGATTCCTCCCAGGAGATCGTTCTATAAAGAATTAGCCCATATTTAGGTGTTAGGCACGTGAAGAAAACCCGGTAAACTCCACGTGACCAGGTCGTTGGCCAGGAGCGAACCCACGATCAGTGTTCGGTGGTTTTATCCACTGAGTGGACCTTTTCTTATAATATGTTTTACGGTAAAAAGATAAGTAAATATTGGAATGGAAGATAAAACATTTGTTTAAAGCCATCAGTCTGTAGAAGTGTATATTTATATATTCCTTTGAAATATACTTCAGAAATTTCGCCCTTTGTTAAATGCGAAATCATACAAGCGATGCTTTCATAATATTTATGATTAAAATTTATATAAAAATCTCTGGAGAATTTCGTTTACTTTACTTTTCTGTTACATCACTAGTTCAATATTTTATTTCTTGCATTAAAAGGAAAATGATCTAATAATATTCTCTGAACATTTTATTATTAACTATTCCTATATTGACACTTGTGTGAAATTGGATAATTCATTAAATTTTTTGTAAATGATAATTGATTATCAAATTTGTAAAATTATACTAAATTTTCTTTGTGGATAATGAAATATTTTAGCCAATTTAAAAAAAAACAGAAAAAAAAATAATCATGTGTTGTAATAATAGAAAATTCTACAGAGTTAATGAATGGTTTCACCTGTTATAACATAACCTTTAATCTGGAGTTCCGGGTCAAACAAGTTTTAATTAATAAATGGCTAAACACGGAGAGAAAAACCTCAATTAGAATGGGTTAGATCATGATCTATTTTCATAATAAATTCCAATTAAAAATTCATTTTAAAAATAGCGCTTCACTGCAATACTTTGATGGACTGTTGTAATGAAGTTTGCAGTTTGTTTTAGAGTTATCATCTGTAATTAATACCTCACTGTTTATGCAATAACATCAAAACGAAATTAATCGGAGGTAACCACAGTGTATTAAGGAATTATTTATGTTTTGACCTTTAAATGAGTACTATCAATCGATTAACAATTATGTTATGCAAGGTGTCACAATAATGATTACAAAATAAGTTCATACAATTTAATAATGAATAAAAAACTTTTAAGATGACTATAGAATTATAAATATTAATATGTACAGTTGACAACTGAGAGATACAAATTTTAATAAAATTCAATGATTAAATTCATATTCTTTAATATAATTTTAATATTTTCTATTAATTAAATTAATTTTTTTTAAATTTTAGTAGCGCTTTAAATTTCAACGATTTTCCATTATTTTTCTGTTCTTTTAGACATTCTTTAATAAACGGATTGAGCTCAATTATTTCTAAGTAATCAAAATTTTCTGTTAAAATTAATATTAATTAAAGAAATGAAAAAAAACATGGATGCGAATTTCTAGATTAAAGATTACTTTCTCCAGTAGCGTTTGATTTTCTCTTTTAGTTTTTCTTTTCTTTTTTTATATACAAAATGTTACAACATATCACATATCATTCTATTACTTGTTATTTATAAGGCTATTTGTATCTTAAAAACACTACAATACAACCATAAATCTATATGAATGCAAATTATTTTGATAATGATAAAATGTTTAATGTTTTTTTTTTTTTTAAATTTAATTAATCATAAACAGAATTACACAATAAAATGTAAAGAACATTTTTTAAAAAATGAAGAAATTTGAAACTATATGAATTTATGAAATTAATAATAATAATAAAAAAAAACAAAAATTTCCCCCTCCAAAGATAAAATACAACTTGAAAAATGACAATGATAAATGTAACATTTCAAGAAAAGAGGCAGACTAGATCTTTTATTACAAACAACACTTATTGATATTATAGTGACCACTACAATGACCTAATTATTGAGTAATATATAATACTTATAATACAATCTTGAAATTATACACTCATTATTATTTTTTATTAAGAGTTCTATATAATAAAATCACTTTAAAAGATTAAATTTCCTTACATACTGTATCTATCATAAAGTAAATTCAAAGGAAATAGATTTTTTTTTTTTCGATCACTTAAAGTACAATAGGAAAAATCGATGCACGAGCCTCGAGATAAAAATATCTTTAAAATAATAAACTTTTATCAAATTATTTAAAACTTGTACGTGTTGTAAGTTTTATATAAAAATTTCAAGAAAATTTTAAATGATTTCGATCGGGAATATCGATTATATTTGATTGCTCGGTTGTGACCTTGATAAGGGATCTATAATGATTACTTTATAGATTATTCTTTATGCGACACGTGTGCACACGTAAAAGAACACATCATTTCCTCTTCCAATATAATTCTCTATATTTAAATAAAATAAAATTACTTTTCTAGTTTTAAGCAATTAAAATTTTAGAGCGTTAGGCGGGGTAGGCGAAGAAAAACAACATAAAAAAAAAAACATAACCGATTAATTAAAGAATTACGTTGATGTAGGTTAAAATTTGCACAAAATTCGTTCTGGATTTTTATTGTGTTCTACATTAGTATCAATTTTACCATTTTAATCCATTTATCGATATAAACTAAATGACAGTGACCAAATTTAATTGTTTTAAAGTAAAAAAAAAAAATTAAGAAATTAACTAAAGGGATGCTGTCAAGGATAACGTATGGAGTTCGAGTTTAAACTATAATTTTATAAAAATTTGCATTTATATTATAATAATGTCATGTGGTTATTACTCATTTATATAATAATATCACGTAATGCTTTGGTTCGTATATATATATATATATATATGTATAGGCTATATTTTTTCCAATTCTTTATAAGAGCTAAGGAGGAGTTCAAACAAATATTAAACATTTCTGAAGAGAAAAATCGATTAAAATTCGTTTATTGTCAGTCTACTATAGCATAAACTTATATAACAGTTCAATAATAATATTGTTATACTAAGTAAAATACTATAAAAGTAGTTTTTTTATTGTTTTAAATAAAAAATAACTTTCTAAGATGTATATAATATAAATTTTTTAATAAATGTTCATATATATATTTTTTTTTAATAGAAATTAATTATTACACATTTTAAGAACATAAAAAAGACTTTTATGATGTATTAATTAATAATGTTATTAACAATCGTTTACTATTGTATTGGGTCATTTATTGTTATATAAGATACACACAATATAGTGAAATTACAAATTTCTGTACAAATGTAAAGATAGAAAATAGGATTAGATAATTTATTATAATTTAATTGTTTAAAATTATTATCTATATCTTAACTTTACTCTCATATAAAAATCTCCCTTACATTGTATTTTAGATTAAGATAAATAAATTTTAAAAAAATCTTAAATTAATTCAATATAAATGTGTTAATTAAATTCAAAACTTCATATAAAAAGCAAAAATTAAAATAAATAAAATCTGTGTATTTATAATTAAAACTCGGATAAGAGTGATAACATTTTATTGATTAAATTAATATTTAAAATATCCATTCAGAATTTATTTAAAAAATCGTTAAGAATTTCTAATCAATTATCGCAGAGAATTTAATTATTTTTATTTTTATTTTTTCCTTCTTTTTTTTTTAGGTTCCAAGTCAATTTTATTTTAACTGAAAAGAGCACTCAAGATCCTAGAATATTTCTCATGTTACGTTTTCAATTAAGAATTGTCCTTACGTAATTAAATTTTTCAGTTAGAAAATGCTTCAAAATATAACTTACAAATGAATACGAGTTGATTTATTATTATAACAAGACTTTATATATATATATTGTAATTTTCTAATAATAAATATCAACAAGACAGTTATTAATAACCCAGTTATTTAACAGATGCGGTAGTAGACTAAGCTTTTAATATGGTAATTTTATTTTTATTTTTTCCTTTTTTTTAAGCATGAATTCTTACATAAACAATTTTAAATTTCCTCCTCCCATTTGCGTTATTATTAATATTAAAATTATCAAGAAGAATATATTTCCCCGCGGAATTTAGATTTAAATAATTGGCGCGACAACGGGTAGGAAAGACTTATCAATATTTATTATTAGAATAAATAGCCGTTTTCCTGATTGTGTAAACAGTTGTAAAGATTGTAGTTATGATAATATAAAATTCAATGCAAAGATGGAGCTACTAAAATCTAGAAAAACTGGTCAGAAGAGTTCTCGATCGTGGAACAACGGATACAACCTGCTTCGACGCCCACCTGGAAATGTCAGACAGATGCTGAACCGTAGGAACATAGATTAAAAAAAAAAAAAAAAAAAGATATCTAAAATCTGGAATTATTTAAACGTTCGAATGATTTCTGTTAAAATGTTTCATACAATAATAGAAAATATATTCAAATTACATAGAGTAGTGACGAGAGGAGATCTAAAACTACGGTTAAAAGTATAGGTTTTATGGCAATTTACCATGAAAATAATTTTAAAAAAAAGTGGTATAATAATAATAATTCAGAGCCTTATAATATAAATTACAGAAGTAGGCCTTATACAGTGCTGTCTTATCCATCCACAGCGCCTAGGGCCTACGAAATTAATAATTTTCTCAATCGGATACTGTTTTAATTATAAAATACATAGTAATTATATTGTTTCGATTAAAATGAATTAAATTGCTTAGAAATTACTTAAAAACTTTAACTTAAAAATTACATTTAAGAAATTAAAAAGTGTCTAAGGCCTATGGAATGCTTAATGAGGCCTTATATTTTAATTTTTAAAGCGTAAAACTCCCGTCTATGGTAAAAAAAAAAAAACGCTGTTGTAAGTACAGGAGTTTGTGTAAGTGGAATAATATTATATTAATAATAAATTATATTACTCGAGTAAATAATTTTAAACTTAAGTACGTATATATAAATATATTTCATCGGGAGTAGAAATATTTTAGCAATATACGGTTGTAAATTGGCAAAAGTATGATGAGAATTGGAGTTAACTGCAACATTCTGCTAAAGGTTTATAAATAGTACAGCCTTTTTTACCGACTAATAAGTAAGATGTTAAGCGTTTTAATTGATGTTTTCGTACCTGATTTGGTTTCCGCACGCCATACCTTTAAATAATATTCCGTTCGTGTGTTGTTCTATTAAAAACTGCGGCTTTTAAAAATATGTTTGTATTAGTAAATTTCACATTTGGATATATTTTTAGTAACGCTCATCGAATACGAAGCGATATCAGCATTTTTATTTCGAATTATTTCGGTTTTTTTTTTTCGTTTTTTCCTTCCCCCGCACCCGCGTATCGTTAAAGCGGAGACGTAGAATCAAATACGTCATCGAATCGTATGCATACATATATATACGTATTATATAAATATTATTATTAATATTTTTCTACTTCCGCAAAAAATCCGGATTTATTTTCCGGTTCTTTTCGTGACGTCACATCCGCACGCATGCTCAATCATGATAAGGTTTATGCCCTGGAGTTGAGTTGAAAACAAAAACGTCTTCTGCTCACCGAGATACACGCGAAGAAGATATTTACGATTGCAAAGGTTACTAAAAGAAAACTGTTTTATTAAGTCGTTAACAGAGAATATGAAGAGGCGTAATGCCGAATGTGGAAAGATTAGAAGAGCCGTGAAAAGAACAAAGATTGCCGAAGGGATCTATGGAAGGTAAGCCTAATGTTTGGTAGCGGAGATGGAGATGCGAGAATCTCGTGCAGGGTCCGCGAGATGACAGAATCGCGTTGAAACTGATTTATTTTCGCGACGTAACGAAAATCCATGTGCTTGACACTTCGTCTATTTATCGTTATCGTTTTCTTTTTTTTTTTTTTTTACTTTGTTTAACTGGCAATAACCGTGAAACGTGTCCGTATCCGATTAATTATTATTCTTCTCGCGTTTTTCTTATTTTTTTTCTATATATATTTTTTTATTTAATACGTCGTTGACATTATCAATTTTCGAATTTTTAATTGGATGTCAAGGTGACTCCTGGGCTCTAACACTTACGTAAGTTTATCTTGTAAACGTATGAAAAATATCATTTAAATTATATATATACTGTATACATATATACGTGTGTGTGTGTGTGTGTATTAAAAGCAGTTTTGCGTAAGAAAAGTAAATATTTATAATGGACGAATCGAGGATTTGATTATCGAATGTAGGATTTTATTCACCGATTCAAAAATTATAAATATCAAAGTTATATATAGGAGAAATTGTCATCTGTTGTGGTAGTTGTCATACCTTTGTATGCAGTGTAAAATGTGATAGAAATTGCTGGATAGTTTTAGAAATATAGTTTGATATATTTTAAATGTCTTATAAGAAAACTGTTAAATTTTATTACTTATAAAAAAGTTATTTAAAAATTTTTTCTTCACTATAACACTTGTTATTTTATAAACAAAAAATTTAATGTTTTTTGATTGATGTAGAATTTTTATCTGAATTTTGAAATTATTTTTAATCATTAATAACATTAATTTAACACATTTTAATCATAAAAATTAAAAAAAATCGTTTAAAAGATATCTATTTGATGTGGTGACATTAGTTTGTTATTCAATTACTTTAAAATTTAAAAAAATCTATCAGTTGTACAGCCTTTATTTTTAAAATACAGTACTAATTTATGTCAAAACTACAATTATTTGGTGTTGACATAAAGTACTCAATTATAACGAACTTACATAACATCAAATAGACATAAAAGAATTTTTTCTATTAAATAAACAGCATAAATAAAAATTATCATCAAATATAGAAAATAAACTCTTATAAATTAGTAATAAGTTAAGAAACAAACTAAATGATTATTTATATTTTAATTTTTATGAAGTCTGATATGAATTTTAAGAAATAAGTAAATAAATTATTTACTTACATAATAGAGGTAATGCCATAAGGCAAGGAAAACCTTTCTCATGTATAACAATGATAATAGAACCCACTAAAAATATAAAAGAAGCAATAAATTAAGATGAATTAAAAAGATAAAAATATATTGTTAAAAACTTAATCAAACAATTTGTTCTTGTTGTTTACGTTATTTCTTTCATATATTTATTTGTTTATAATATAGCATTCACAATGGTATATGTTTTGTAAAAATATAAATTTGAAGTATACTAATAACAATAATTAAAAAATTCTTAAATATAAATTTTTAGTATATTGTTATATATAAATATATATGTATGTATATATAATTGTAGGATGAGTTGACATTTACAATATATATATTTTCTTGGTGACAAAAACTTTTCCTGTAATTACAATGACATTATACACGAAGTGCAATATTATAAATATAGATTTTATTCATATAATATAATCCATCACACAAAAAACCTTTGTAACTCCAATGATACGTGTTTACAAAACAGCGAACATTTTCAACCTCATCCAGGTCTTTCTTGTTCCATTTCACACACATTCGAATTCCTCATAACCGTAGCCTGATGAAGACCTGGATGGGGTCGAAAACGTTCGCTGTTTTGTAAACACGTATCGCTAGAGTTACAAAGGTTTTTTTGTGTGAATTACATTTCCTCCAGTATTTGCTAAGAGGTTCATTTGCTTAATTTATTTTAGTAAAGTCACCCAAGTGTACTAATTAAGACTATAGTTTGACATTATTTTATTCAATTAAAGTTATTTAAACTCACAAAGATAGTATGCCTGTACAAAAGTTAAAATTGTCATCTTCAGGTGATATTTGAAAAAAGAATACATTATGTTAAGATCAGTTTTGAATCTGCTATACTTCATTTAACCTTAAATTTATTTTTTATATCAAGAAATTAAAGTTTATTGATATAGAAATGACGATTATTTACAATTTGTATTTAAACAGAACAAAAGAAGAAATTCAGTGTTTATATGATTACAAATGTGCAAATGGAGAGATTAACATGAAACAATGAGTAAACATTTAGGATTATTGATTTATTGAATAATTATACAGAAATTAAGTTAATATAGTTTCATAATGTAAATTTTAAAAATTAAAATGGAAATTATTTGAATTTAATTCTATTGCTTTTTAATCAAATGCATTATGTCAAACTTAGATAAATTGTCACACAAAATGTAATTGTTATCAATCTTAAAAATGTCAATATTTCATTCTATGCTTTTTTCATTTAATATGGGATTAAGCATATTTTCTGTAGTTATTTTGCACATATTTTAATATTCTTTTTCAAATATTAAATTTGCTAATAATGATATTTCTACATAATAGTACAACCTAACCCTGATAGATAATTACTAAAACTTGTCAAAATTTAATGTGTTATAATTGGATTAAATTGTTGCAAAGTTTGAATTGTATGTTAGTTACTATATATTAAAAACATCAAATAATCAAAAAAGTTCAGTAAAATTAATTTTTTAGATTTTCAAAATTGTCTGAAGTTTATTTTCAGTAGAATCTGAACTCATAATGTATGGGCATGATGTTAATTGCATAAATCTGACATATTAGACAAGAGTTATAAATTTAAGTCTTTTCTTGAGACATATTTTTTATATATATTAAAAGTACAGGTAACCCCCGTATAACACGGCATTTCTATAGCACAGATTCACTCTAACACGGTTTGAGAATTGGTACCATCCCCGTATAACATCACTCTGACACTGTTCAAGAATTGGGTAAAACCCTCGTACAACATAAAATGTAATAAATTTTTACATACTTAAGTAATAATAGTTCACAAAAATTATTATTTTTGTAAACTATTAATTAATTTAATTAATACTTAAGTATGTAAATTTTCTTTTCTCGCCTTCTGCCGATACACATGGTCCTTCTCAAAACTTGTTTCAATGTTGCCAGATCTTGACGTTTCTGCTTCTGATGTTGCCGAATGTTTTTCCCTTATTCCATACTTGCTTTATTCTTCATAAGTGCTTAGCACCATATAAGGAAATTTATAAAGATCTTTTAACTAGAAGCAAACAATCTAAAATTACATACTTTTTGCAAAAGGTAGAGCATGGATCTGAAGATAATGCAGAAAAATGCTCAGAGGATAAGGATAACTTGCCAAAAAGAAAACGCTCTCGGTTAATAGTGCTTTTAGTGATGACAAAGAAAACATTGTTTAATTTATATTAATATGTATCACTTGAGAAAATTTTAATAAAGATATTTATCTCAATTATGAAAATATAATAGCATGTTTTTTAATTTTTGGAACCTAACCCTCCTTTTCGTTCTAGTTCTTTGTTTCGTATAACACGGATTCACATAACACGGCAATTTTTTGGAACGTAACTACCGTGTTATACGGGGGTTACCTGTAAATTAATTTAAATTTAATAATTAGAGTTTTTTTTAAGATGATTCAAAAACTATAATCATTAGTTTTAATTATCCTGAATATGGATGGCAATATTTTTGCAAAATACTGTAAAAAGTTTTATTCATTTTACCAAATAAGAAAAACTAACAAATAATGAATGAACTAAGTTATGGGTTAAAAACAGCTTGAATACATCTGCTATGATACACAAAATAGCTTAAATGTACATATTTATTATATAGAAATTTGAAAATGAAATTGGTACCTACTAATTTAAAATACTAATTTAACTAAATTTAATTACTAAATTAATTTTTTTTTTTGCATAGACAATTTTTGTTTCTACATAGATCAACTAATCAAAATTTCATCTCTGTAATAGACAAATCCAGTTCTGTCATAAGAAATTAGAGATTGACTTAAGTTGTATTATAAGTGAACTATTTTGAAATAATCATTGTGTTGTAATTTTATATTTAGTATTTCCATTAATTTGTTATTTAGCTAACATATTTTAAAATTTATTAGAATGTCTTTTAGAATGATTTGATTTTATATCATTTTAATACATTTCTTCATTTGAACTTTTTGTATGGATCTGAAGATATGATTCATTTTGAAAAATGTTTTATCACAATGAAATGATGACTCCTTAAATGCTGTTCTTGAATTTCTCAACCCATTGAGAATGCTGTTGGTTGGTATCAGGATCATAAGTGAAACATCAATTCTTATCTCCTGTAATGATTTTGTCAGACATTTTTCTCTGAATCTGCCATTGCAATGATGGCCTGATAAAATGTGACTTCATTCTTTCTTTGCTCAGCTATTAAGACATGTGAAACAAAATTAACCCACATCTTTCTCTTTCTCCAATTTTTACTCAAAATGTGAAAAACAATGGTTTTGGAAATGTTCAGTTTCAGTTATCATTCATGATGATGATTGACAATTATTCTTAATCAACTCAATGACAGTGGCAATGTTTCCTTTTGTTTGAGTCAATATGGTATGGACATGTCTATACTCATATTTTGTCTATCATGAATACCAGCTGAAGACATTAGACTGATTCAGAACCTCATTATCATACACATCTTTTACCATTTTAGGCTTTTTGTAGTAGAAAAACTCATTTTAAAACAAAATTTAGTTGTAGTTTACTTTTTGAATCAGTGACATAGCAACAGAAATAATTTACACTAGATGTTATAACTTGCATGTTTCAGATTGTATATTAGTGAAATTCTGAAAATGAACAGACAACAGTTGCTATCACTTAATTAGTACAATGTTCAATATATCACTACACTACTGTTTTGGAAAATTAAGTCCTAAAACTTATGGATTGCACTGTGTATTTCTCATAAATCATGTTGTAATAGAAACTTTTTAACAAATATATATGAAAAGTAGGATGTTCCATTTTAATCAATACATGCAAATATCTGGAGAAATTTGCATCCTATGAAAAAATGTTACAGATAAAATTTGTACTGTTTAAAGGGGGCCACAAGATAGTGTGCTATTGGTTTCCCTCATAAGTGGTGCTATTATAAAATATTAATTAATTTCAATTTTCAAAATGGAAACATCCATTTTTTATTCCATATTCGAACTCTACCCATAAAAATATAAAGGTTTATCTAAAAAATTTTTTTCTAAAAATGAAATTATCAGAAGGTTTAAAGTTAAGAGCTGATATTTAGTCATCTTGTCTGGTACACTGTAATATTCTTAAAATTTAGTATTAGGTGGGAATAAAATTTAGAAAAAATTGTTTAGTATAAAGAGAATTTGTGTGCATGTTTCTCAAAGATGATGCTTGTCTAAGTAATTTGAAGACTTACATAAAAAGTTCTGGGAAATTTATTTGTGATCACTCTCAGGGAAAATTGAAAGTTGTCACATTGTTTCAAGGTAGTACTTTGACATAATTGGAGGCAGTGGATTCACCTAAATGGTGTGGCAGTGCAGTATTTTTGTGAAAGCTATGTACTATTTTTTCAGTAAATTCTGTATTTTAAAAGAAGGATAAATTTATAAGTACATAAATTTAGTATATCAATAATTATATATATTTAATTAATTAATTTACAGTTATTTAACTTGTTTATATTTTTAAAACTATAAATAATAATAATAATAAGAGAAATGCTGTTTTACAACAATGTATGTTAAATTCACAAATTGTAAATAATTCTGTGAACAAACTAAAAATAAAAAGATCTGGAAATTTATGTATTTCTTTGACTGATGTAAATTACTAGAAAGACTTTATTTCCCTTACTTTCAGTTATATTTATCTTGTATGTCAATACTTTGTTTTTGTGCTTTCTTTTCAATGCTGATTTCAGTTTTTAAAATAGGCATGAAATTTGTTGGACTTATTTTTGGAGAGATGACTAATCTGCATATCCCTTGGGTTTTTTTTTTGTGAAAACTTCAGATGGATAAAACTTCCTGCTCAGTATTATAGTATTATAAAATGAATATCAGTAGCAAATTATAGATAATTCATTTGAATTTTATAATAATACAATTATAAAAATTTTCAGAGTTTTTAATTACAATAATAATTTTGAGGAAAATTTGGGTGAATATAGGTGAATGCAGAAAAAATAATTATAAAAATCATACAAATTTGTTAGAGTGGGGAAAAAAAATTATGAAAGTTAAGCCATGATTAACTTTGTAAACTAATCCTTGGATAAAAGGAAAAATAGTGTTTTATTTTCTTGTGATGAAATAGTCCAATAAAAAATAATGTTAATAATAAAAAATGCTTTTTTCCACTTAACATAAATAATATCATTTTACATTATTGTACTATTAAAAATTTAAGACTTACTTTTGTAAATGGAGCATGAAAAGAAATATTGAATATAAAAAAATACAGTAGGCTTTTGATTTAACAGACTTGTTGGGGGGATAGGTGTCCATTATTGCTAAAAATCCATTAAATTGAATCTGCTTTAAATACATATATTAATAACAAATTTTTAATGCACAGGATGTATTAAAATGTTGTTATAATTTATAAGTATGAATAAAGTATTATTATAATGTATATTGAATAATTTATACCCATTGACTCGCTAACCTAACTTTTTAGTGTGCTCTATCTGCAAATATTAAAAAAAACTTTCCTTTAGGACAGAAATTTTGTTTGTTAAATCGACAGTCTACTGTATTATAATTGAGTTATTTTTAAAAAATAAACTTTAAAATTATAAATAATGTAATATAAGAAAATATTAAAGAAAAAAATGTGCTGTTTTAGAAATAACAGTTTTTTAGTGGATAAAATTACATATTTATTACAGAAAATTATATAGAATGGTGATATATTATTATTAAATAATAAAGTTTAAAATTTGAAGATTTTTTTTTTGTATTAAAATTCCAATATATTTTAAGAATGAAATGGATGAGAGAGAAAAAATTTAAAGAATAATTTCACTTTTAAAAAACTGGTTATATGTAATGAAATAACCCACAAAATTATTTAATAATATGATTAAGTAATCTAACATATTTAAATAATTTAAGTTGTCCTGTTCAGTATTCATTTATATCTGATGTTCATGGATAACAGATGAAAACATTCATATTATTAAATAATTTTACTTGCTTTAGGTGTTTTGTGGGTTATTTCATTAAAGAGTAGTTTTCCTTAGAATATTTCAGAAAAGTTACAAAATATTTAACATAATGATTTAATACTTTAGAAGTAAATTAAGTTTATTATACTAATCTAGCAAACAAGTCTTTTATTGTAATGAATCAAAATACATGGTGATAATAATTAAAGTACATTAGAACTCTGATTATCCAAACACCAATCAACCAAATGCCCAATCATCCAAATCACCTCTTACTCTGCTTTCCCACTGATGTCACACTGCAATTCTTTTTTGTCATAAAACTGCATGATCAGTGATGTCTATTTGCTATGATAGATCCAAATGATCATTAGGATGATACTTGCACATTGATGAATAAATAAATACAGTGTGTGTACAATACTATGCCATTATCTTGTAATTTCATTCTTTGCATGTTAATCCATTTATCTGAACTTTTGATTATCCAAATCGCCTGCATAATGAATCAATTCAGATAATCAGAGTTTACTGTATTCTTAACACTGTCTGGAGAGGTATGTAGCAGTCTAAATAGAAGCAAGTTTTGTATGTTGATGTTTGATATGTGGAATAGATTTATTTTCAGGGGAAAATTTTGTTTAAAAACTTGTCCCTATAAGATTTGTGATGCTGTGAGTAATGAAAAACCTGCAATACTTGTAAGAAGCAGTGGAAAACATTACAGCAACACAAAGAAACATGTGTTTAAAATGTTTTATTGTTGTGAGTACTTATATTGAGTGTATAATGGGGAGATAAGTCTTTTAACAACCAATACTGCTCTGTGGCATTCATTCTGAAGTTGTAAAATCTGAAATCAATGAACAGTGTATTCAATTAGTTTCTGAGTGTAATGACTCCATTTGTTTTCAGAAGAAAATGTAAATACTACAAATTTTAGGAGTCAAAATTTTATTGGTAAACTGTTTTTTAGGACCTTTGTCCCATTTGTCAAGCTCAAATACACTATTTGAAAAATGGAAAGATGTTTTCAATTAAAAAAGGTTGTTATATCTTTTAAAAACTATTCACAGATTTCAAGCTCCTTAAAATACTCGGTGAAAAATATTAGATGTTCTCATTCAATTTTCCATTTTTTGGATATTTGGGTCTGATGATAGGTTTTTTCAGAGAACCCTGAATAATGTTTTATCAATAAAGCCATAAAATTTGTAGCATTTATGTTTTCTTCTGAGTGTTTTTAATGATCAAATGTAACTGATTTTCCATTATTCCATTATTCTTCTTATATGAAGTGTGATGCTGTTTTTCAAGGTTACCAGGTTAGTGGACACAAGTCCACACAACTAGGTGACACAAGAATTAAGATCAAGAGAATGAGGTGGCCATAATATGAGAAATGCATAACTAATCACTCTGTTCTAGGAAATGTCAAAGCAACTGTTGTACACACCATTCAGTATATGGAGGTACCCCATAATGCATTAAAATGGGTGATGCAAAACATTGTTGCTGCTGCAGTTGTGGGATAACAAAGCTGTTCAACATCTCTTAGTACTTTTAGATTTTAACAGCAGATCATAAGGCTCTTAGGATTAACTTCATCAAATAACAATGGACCAAGAATAAATGCATTGTAAAATCACATAGCACTTTTTTAGATGAATGCAGAGGAATCTGTTGATATGCATGTGGATGTTGCAAGACTTAAATGCAACAGTTATGGTTGTTTACTGTTCCAGTGAGGTAAAAAATATACCTCTTAAAAATGATAAAATGACAAGATCTTTCATAGTCAAGCATCATCCACTTTCATTCTAGCAAAAAAGTTAAATGCATAGGTCTGACAACTTTCCAAGACCACCAAGCAACTGTTGGATATAGCTGATCTTGTACAGGAAAAAATGCAACACATTTATCAATAGTAGGATGGAGAAATCACTGGCGTTATATGTGCTTTCATTGGAAGTACTTTTTATGATCCTAATGTCGTCGTCATCAGGAGAATACAGAAATTTAATAAAAACAAACAGAAATAATTTGATGAAGAGCAGAACACATATAATTCAAAATTAAAACTTTTGACAAGACCATTAGGATCAAGCAACAAATATTCAAATGTGTTCGAAATTAAATGAGTAGTAAGTTACATAATATGCAAAATGGCGCATGCGTGGATCTAGGCTCACGTTATATGTATGATGGAGGATAATGTTAGTTGTTTAACCACTTTTACAGGGGGCAGGTCAAGGGTGTGAGTGTTGCATATATCCAAGATATTAGTAAGAAGAGACTCCCATATAAAAATGAGTTTGTGATTTTTGCAGCTCTTGAGCATAATTGTTTGGGACCATAGTGGGTTATAACCCTGCTCAAGTACCTTTTTTGTAAGTGTGCCTTTCCTTCACAACATCCTCTTGGTGTTCTGCTAGGTGGCTAGCAAGCATTCTTGTTGTGGCCCCAATGTATCTTGTGTTTACTCCTATAGCAAGATTCTCCAATGGTACAGCATACACCCCGACTTCTCGAGAGTAGAAAACTTTGACCCCATCATTGCAAATGAGCTTGCGTAGATTTGGAAATGGTGATAGTGCAGGACAAGGTTATGCTGTTTAAAAATATGGCAAATATGTATAGAAAGGGGTCCAAGGTATGGCAACGATGTTTGGACCACAAATACCTTTATCAATACATTTATCAATACCTTCCAATAAAATACAGGTAACTACAAAGACATTGGACATGCACTGCTGCAACAGTTATCTACATTATTCATTGAATATTTCATAAAAGGCTATAATGATATCTTTCACTATTTGTGCTGTGAAAGATTTATGCCCTTGATCTGATTCTACATGAGATATCCAGTTTCTCCAAACTGAGTGATCATTCAGCAGAACATACGCTGTCAATAGATTTCAGTACAATGTTTTAAGGCTTCAAAACTCTTAAAGCACTCACAATATTGCTATTGTTTAATAGAAATTTAGGGTTAATTATGCTTATGATGTGGCATTGCAAGTGGCAAAAACATTCCTGTAGTGGTGCATTTTAGAACTAAATTTTTCCTCTGTAAAAATCTCTTCCCTATGTTCTGAAATGTCAGTATATAAAATTTAGTTGCATTAGAACTGCTGGGTGATATCCCCTCTAGATAGCATTGAATAGGGATACTTTAATTATGATCACCCTGTACTTTATTGGGCTGCAGTTTGAAAATATTATAGACCTATAAATTCCCACTGTCGTTTGTCTGTCTGTCTTTCCTTAATCTCAAGAACAGTATTAGATAAATGAAATTCAAGACCAGATATGAGAAACTTAGGGGCAGGAGGCCTTGATTAACTATATATGAACTTCTGGTACAAACCAGAAGTTCATATATAGTTAATCAAGGCCTATGTTATTGTAATTCAAAAATTTTCCCCTGGAAGGAGTTAGATACATGACTGGCATGATTGCATTGCTAACAGAAAAGTTTGATGTACAGGGGCAAGACACTACAGTACTAATTTGAGTTGGAGAGCATCATTTTCGATACAAAGGAAGTTAAAGTGACAATGTTTTCTCTGATGCAACTGAGCACACCTAATGAAATGTAGGTCTAGAGGTCAAAAATAAAAACAGCATTGTGTATGTCTAACTGAAAATAGACATGAAAAACAAACAAAACACAAGAGCAAAGCAATTAATGATTGTTTTATTCTTGGATCATCTCTCCATGTCATCAAGTTTAAGGATCGTGTCCCCCATGGCCAGCAGATACAGTACACGGATTTCCTCTTCTGTGTCTAACAAGTACATACAGTGATCACTTCTTTCTGGCTCTGCCTCAATTCTATCATGATATGACAAAGTCATGCAATGTCCTAGTACAAAGTATTTTTTTTTTTCTCATTCTTTTGTTTTAATAAAATTATAAATTTTGAAAAAGAATAACTCCAATTAAATGTGATTAAAAATTAAGAATTAAAACTAATTTCAAATCATTGAAACATTCTAATTTTCTTTAATTATTTATATTGGCATGCTGATGTTTTGTTTATTTTGAAGATTGTTTGTGTAATGTATAATAGAAACATTCATGTTTTGTAATTTGACACTCTGCAAAAATTTATAAGTTTTATTTACTAAAATTTAAAGGTCTACAATTTTTTCAAATTGCACTATAAATTCTCACTGTCGTCTGCCTGTCTATCTTTTGTTAATCTTGAGAATGGAATTAGAAATATGAAATCTGAGACCAGATATAGAAACCTTACAGGCAGGAGGCCTCGATTTAACTATATATGAATTTCCAATGCAAACCGGAAGTCATGTTATTTCAATTCACAACTTTTTCCCTGAAAGCAGTTAATAGATGACCAGCATGACTCTATTGTTAAAGGAAAAGTATGATGTCACAATAAATAACTGCTTGTTTTAATAATAATCTCTTCTCTTCAATTGTATACTAGTAAGGTAACTATGCAGAAATTATTGTAAAATAAACTCAAAATATATGATGATCTAAAGATTATTGTAAATTAAAATAATTTTGATTGTAGAAGCTGTTAGATGGTCAGTTAAGATATCTTCACAAATTATTTTATGAGCTTGGTCTCATAGAACATATGATCTTTCAAAAAGAGAGTAGGAAAGATCATTATGCTCCAAGAAAGGGGAAGGAAGTTGGTGAGTTAGTTTGAAAGAACCTAATGTTCTTTCAAACTAAGCAGTACAGTTATAATTTTAGTGCAAGACTATTTCTTCAGAAGAATCACAGTAGCAACATATAATTACTATGTAAATGCTTTTGTAAGTGACAAATTATTATAGTACCAATATGAAAGCAAATCTGATTTATATTGAAATAATAAATTCTTTGATATGCTAAGAAGGTGTGTGCAAGAGAAAAAATAGGTGTATAAAGCATTGTCATCATCATTTATTTGTAAAAGATGTTGCAAATAAGGAGATAAATTTTATTCAGGATTTTATTATATATATATATATATATACCATATATTCTATTTATAAGATTGCTAACAAAATTTTTTTGAATTTCTCTGTCCTGGACAAGCTTGTGTATCTGTTGCAGTGTTAAATCTGTGATTTTACTAATACATCTACTTATGTTGGAAAAATTGGAATCTTGTTTGTACTCTTTTTCTTTTGCAATTGAGTGGTTTGTATAGTGCAAGAGATTGGAAAAATGGGGAGGGCAGATGTCTTAAATTGTGTCCAAGCCATTTCAGTTGGATACTGTAAATCTATTCAATCATTGGTATTTCATTTCAGGATGAAAGTATGATGCTGTTTGGTATGTGATCATTAGTGTGGTCCATGCTTTAATAGCAAAAAAAATTTTTTCAAGTGGAAGTCATGCCACCCCCTTGTTTTTTTACACCTACCATTCCTATTATGTGTTCAAAATTTCACTCCCTTATCTTATATATAAGGGGGTGCTCATTGACTTTGAATTTTATGAAAAAATCCTTAAAAAGAACTAGTCAGGATATTAAGTAAAAAATGTAAATTATGTATCAAAAGTAAGTTTTTTTTTTATTTAAATATAGTATTTAAACACACACAAAATGTTATAAACAAAGCATTATTAAAATAATATTAATTACAGTTCTTTTTTTCTCAACCTAAAACTAAGTTTGTTAGCACTTTTTTGGATATTTCAGTAGAAACGATCTTTCTGCTCTGTTCAATGACATGAAGTAAAAATTGTTTTTCTTCCTTATTCTTAGTGAGTATCATATAGTAATCTTCAAATAGTTTTACACCCCTCTCCACAGTGTCGTTAACCACATGCAAATTTCTTATGCAACTTTTACCTTGAAGGTAATCAACATTGTTACCCCAAGTCTCAGGAGGTAATTGCAAGAAAGAGTCCTTGATGGTAAAGCAACCACAAAATCATCTTGCTTATCTTTTAAAGTGCCATCAGCACTAGAAGTGCTACTGAAACTGAAATCAAGTTCTAGTTCTTGACTTGACACTACCGAAGTTGAAGCATTACTTTTAGTGGCCTTTTCTCTTAATTCTTTAGCTCTTTGTTTTAGTTTTAGAGAACATTCTTTGGTCTTTTCCAGCTTCTTGTCAATCAATGTCTTACGCTCACCTCTTTGATCAATGAGAAACTCTGTCTTCCGCAATTTTGATTGAGTTCATGGTGTATAAATGGGCAATATCAAAAAGTTTGTCTAGCTCTTCTGTAAATAAATGTTCTCTATTTTTCTGTGCTTCTGAATTTCTTGTTTTATTTTTCTTTAAAAGCAACCATTTCTTATGAATTTTTATAAGTTTTTCAACGCAGTGATTTGGTTGTCTGGTCGGAATACCAGATTTGCTCCACACCTCTATGACTTATTGAATGAGCATATGCGCAGAATCTTTCACATTTTTTGATTCATTTAATGTGTGGTGATAATGAAGTAGAACTTGCCGAAGAGTTGGAAGTTGGTTAATCCTTACCAATGGCTCCAGATTCCAACATCCAAGTAGAAAAATGTTGTCTTTTTTTTGAGTTGATGAACTCATTTTAATGCATTGATTCACTCACAGTCTAGTAAATAAGTACCAAAGTTTTTTACATTTGTTTATAAAATTCTTTAACAGTTGTATTTAAAATTAGATTTGATTAATTTAACACATGAAACTGACCTGTAACAAAAAATCAAGATTAAGCATATTTCACAAAAATTTCAAAAACAGTACTCGCTTGAGCACCCTCTTCCGCTAAAGCTAGCCAACTGAAATTATACAATGTTACATGGATACATGTGTGGGGGCCGAGGGGGGGAGAAATAAAAAACTCGACTCTCGACGAACGATAATAGGCGATATATATCGTCATCGTCTCCCTTGCCATTTGGATTGCCGAGCGGTAACAATCAACGACATGTGGAAGCAGTTGAGTCAGAGATAGATGCTTCGTTTACAAACAACACAACCGTTTATTAAACACAAAGGAAGCTTACAAGATTTCCACGATCTTGGAAGTTCTGTGGCGGCTGTGGGCTCTGGGTCTTCCTCTCCTTTCCAAGACAGTCCCATTTTGAAGGAGTGTCCCTTGTTCGCGAAGGAACCATTCCATCACGTCTCGATGACTCCAGGACGATGCGGTCGACTTCCGTTGATGGAAAGATGTCGATCCGAGGTCGGGAGATGGAGACGAAGATGGGTGCGAGAC
>NW_019384581.1:224930-236451 GCF_000671375.1 Centruroides sculpturatus | reverse complement strand
ATTAAAATTATTTATATTAATGATGTCTCCGAAGTTCAACGAAGTTTTCGCAGAAAAATAAGTTATCAGAAATCGGCCGTGGTTTGGTGTGCTGCTTCGCGACGAAAACAAGCTTTAGCAATGGGGTTGTCGAATGGTGCATACTCGGTAAGTAATCCTACAATTTTTTGTTTATAGCGTAATTTATACGGATTATTCCCCAAAAAAATATACGTATTTTGGAAATGTTGAGTCGGATTAGTCTAGAATCGATTAATTTTATGGAAGAAAACCTTTCAATCAGCCTTAGTCCGTAAACTTTACACGTGTCGGGCTGTGATTGAAACGACTCGTAAGAAATCGGATTCCTAAAAAATGGAAAAAATGGAACGTATCTATGATCTTATAGGGGGGTCGACTGTATGTTAAATAACACACAAACATATGCACAGAAATGTAAAGATCATTTTTTGTGATGAAGGTCTGACTTCTGAAATTCTTGTTTTTTTGCAATAAAGTTGTATAGTTTCATTTGTTGCTTTCTTTCTTTTCTTAAGCAAATGCTGGTAGCAAGAGATCATATCCAAAACACTCATCTTGCTTTTGCATCCTTTTAAAATCTGCATCATTTGCTACAACAATTTCGGTTATCATTACCAAACTTTTATTAAAGAAATCTGTAAAGAAATTCCTTTGGTTTCTTTGTTTTTACTATTCCAGTTCTACATGAATTCCTTGTTCTGCCAGTTCTTGAAGGTTGTTGTTGAAGGCTCTCACCAGAAACCTGCAGTAATTCCTTAATATCCTGCTCATCTACATCTCTTAATCCTTCTGTATTGATTAGGTTGACAATTAGGTTGAAAATACCACTATAGGCTCTTGTTGAGATTCTTGGATACCTTCAGCCATAACTTCTTCCACACTTTGTTCGTGCATTTATCAGTTAATTCTTCTCATGTGAAATTGATATTTCCAATGGCATCCAAGATGTTATAGTTTTTCAAAATTTTACAAAACAAACATAGATTTAAGGGAAGTACAGCGCTATGATCAATTTTTACCTTTTGCTGATTGGTTTGTGTTTGTAAATAATTGTATTATGTACAAATTAATGAAATGCCGCAATAATATGAATCAGTGTAAATTTTGAGCATTTTTTAGGCTTCAAGTAGACCGCATTATATTGAATCAGCGTTAATCGAGACAGCATTAAACAGAGTCTTACTGTATTTAAACCATCATTACAAATTCAGTTAGAACATATTTTGAGTATAGTTTTCATCAATAAATTAATTTTGTCTGAAAAGGGAGAGAAACATTGATATTGCCACCATTCTCTGTTTAATTAATAACAAATAATAGTAAAAATATTTAAATTTTTTTGTGTAGATATGATCGTATTGAGAAAAATAGAAACAATTTGATGGTTGTTTTGTTTCACTCAAATTTTAACTAACAAAATGGTATTTTTATATGAATAAATATAGAAACTCAACAAACATTGTGTTATTTGTATATAACTTATTTAAAATAAATTCAATTAAGAACTAATTATATATTATAGTCAATCAAATTGTAATTTTCAGAAGAAATCTATGTTAATGTTTTATTTATTTGTTGATTTTATTCATAATTGTCTATTTTTAATCATATTCAAAACTTTTATGTAGTTATTCTTCTTTCTATAATGTATACATTACATTATTGGATTTAAATTTTTCAGATAATTTACTTATATATTGACAGTTGAAACTTTAAAATATCCTCTCACTTAGTTTTAGCTTTGAAATTAAGTTGTTGCAAATTTAATAATTTTAATTTAAACATATTTTTTATTTGAAATAATTTAAAATAAACAAAAACCTACTTACTCGTGTTTCTAACTGGTGTGTAGAAATACAAAAATAAATAATTTTGTAAAAACAAACGTTTTCCAAACACCTTTCGTGTCCTTCTTCAGGTAAAACGATTGTTTATTATACACCCCAGTGTGCACGAATAAGTTATAATTTAAAATATGAAGACTGTTTTATAATAAGCATGCTAAGAAAAAATTCTTTAGATGAATTGAAAATTATATGGTTAAATTATTGTATACATATATAATTTTCAACATCATTTTAGATGGTGATAGAAGAGAATTAAATTAAGTATGAAGATGTTGTTTATAAGCTAATAATCAGATTATAGAATTAAAATGATTATGATTTTACAATCAGTTTATTAATTGGTAATAGTGATTATCTTAGCTATCTAATATTTGTCAAAGAATGATTGATGTGACAGTATTATTATTTATTAATGCCAATTTACATATCAATATAATTAAATCTTGTGAATTAATTTTTGACTCATAACATCTAAATTGAAATTGATTTAAATGACAGTTTCTTTAAAAACACTTTTTGATATTTAATATTTTCTTTATTAATTTAAATTTTGTATTTTTAAATCAAATAAATTATTATTTATTATATTATTGTTTGATTTAAGTTGTTTTTATACATTGAATTAATTCCATGTTTTAACTAGAAGCATTTATGATAGTTTTCTTTAAATGCCAAATATTAGGATCATGATTATTTGAGATTATTTATAGGAGAAAGTTCCTTTTTTGCTTTAATGATTTATAATGGTTAGACCTTTGAGGATATTAACTGTTCATAGACATTGATTAAGATAACTCTTTTTATGAGATTGTCTGTTAGCTGATTAATATGACAGTACATATAACAAATTATATTAGATATAAAAATGTCAGTATATAAAAAAAAATTTGTCTTCATAATAATAATAATAATAATAATAATAATAATATGCTGTGAAATTTTACATAATGTTGATGCTAAATCTTGTACTTCAATATTTTGTTAATGTTTTTGTTAATTACTTGCCATTTCATTGAGTGAAATGCTCTCTTATGCTATTCTCAGTTGGGCATATTGTTGTATATGTTACTCAATTTTTAACTAGTNATATAAATAATGTAATATTAATTAAATAAATGTAGTAATAAATAATAATAATAAAAATAAATTTAAATTATTATTATTATGTTAAATTTCTTATTAAATCAAGCATAATTTAATATTACTATAACACTTACATGCAGTGGTGTTACAGGAGCGGAGTTCCGGATATGGAAATTGATCCAACTTTTGGAGAAAGGTCTTATTCGCTAGCACTTTCAATAGTGTAAAACTACCATCATCAGGTGGTACACAGAATATGGTAGTTTAAGCTTTCCGAACGATATTCCGACGGTTTTTCAAATTTTAATATTGAATATTTTGAACAATATTTCTGACGGTTCAGATGATTGTGGTTTTTGAGTGTTATTTTAAAGAACGTTTAAAATTCGAAAGCCATAATCATCTGAACCATATTGTCAGATAGGTGGACGAGTGGACAGCTTCTTACTGTGGTTTATTTATTTATTTATTTTTAGAAAATTGGTAATCTAAATTATCTGCTTTTTAAATTATAATTGCAAATTCATTCAATAGCTTTTCTTTTATTTTAGAGAGTTAGATAGCCTAATAAATAGGATTTTAACAATTTGAAGGGCTTATCGCACCATGGCCAACCAAAAAATAGACCAGATCTTTTACAAAAAAAATTCAGTCTTTAATAATCACCTTCAAATTTAGGAAAGGATGCATTTCTTTTGTCTGAACTTATCAAGAGCATCTTTAAAAATGTGAAAAATCCTTTAAACATGCCATACATGCATGTTTAAAGGATTTTTCACAAAGGATATTCATATATATGGCATATGAATATGCATATTCATATGCCATACACCAAAGGCATGTATGTATATGCCTTATCTTTCATTTTCTTCTGTTTTCTGTGTATCACTCCACTTTTAATTGATATTATTAGACACTACTACTAAATACTTGTATCTTGAAAGCTGATAAACTTTTGGTAATTCTTCTTTTTTATATAATAATTTTCAGTTTATCGTTAGTTTATCATACGCTAGTTCTCTACAGTGAATTAAAACTAAGTGAACCAACTCTTGAATCCATATTATTTGGATATTGCAGTGTCTATGTATAACTTTCAAGGTAAAATCAGCAACGATGATGTAATGGAAACTTTTTTACTGCTTATTTACTCTATATCTAGTGTAACTCATGGCAGGAATGATTGTCCTTCCATGTTGTCACCCTGGACTCATCTTGACTCCAGGTGGTTTTTCAAACAAGTTACTATAGATTGAATCTTTTTCTGATTAATTTTTTATGGTTATTTTAGCCTAAATAATAATAATAATAATAATAATAACAGCAAATAATAAGAATAAAATATATTAAATAAAACAGAAATAAATAAAAGAACAAAAATAAGTTGTTTTGTAGGCATTTTATTTTTTGATATTTAATGCAGTTTATGTTGTTCTGTCTCAAATATTTTTATTTATTTATTTATTTTTTGTTTTACTTACTTCATAATTATATCTACAGTGGATTACTAACAGAAATAAAATGAAAGGAATGGAAGACAAAATAGAAAGTTTGAGATACCTTCTAAACTAGTTAAGTGTCATGTTTTCAATGCCCATTTAGAGGTATAGCTATATGCTACTGCAGATTATATACAAGATAGTATAGAAAAAATATTGTATTTGCATATGCAGTAGAAACCATCTAATGTTTTTTGTAAATGTGGATTTTGTTTTCAGATGCCTAATATCAGAATCAGCATTTTCCAAATATATCAAAATTTCAGGAAAATAATGTGTGGATTATCTATGTTTTGAAAGATGATTTGAAAGGGATGTGGGTTATGCAATAGGATAAGTTTATATGTTAATTTAAAATCCAGTCGAGTTAAAATTGATTCACAGTAACTGGCTGTTGGCTGGCAACTGACTCACTAAACTGACTATTATCTATTCATGAGAATTGACACCAAATGTTCAAATATGGTATACTTCCCACTGTTTACAACCCTGGTCTATTTCAATGGATTAAGATTTAAGTTTTTTAATAAATTACTTACAATTAAGAAACAGATCTAATATAAAATACAAGAAGCCAAAAGGAACAAGCACTTATTTATTGTGATGTTGTTACAATGCTGGGCTATAAGTTTTAATCATATTTTGAATGTATTTAATTTAAAATATATGGGCTCTCCACCTCAAATGAGTAATGACTTGTCCCTGTACATCATACTTTTCCTTTAACAAGAGAATCATGCCAGTCATCTATTAACTGCTTTCAGAGGAAAAGTTTTGAATTGAAATACAGTAGATCCCCCTATAAGACGGTAGATACGTTCCGTTCTTTATGAATCAATTTTGTAGGAATCATAGTTTACGGACTACGGCTGTTTGAAAGGTTTTCTTTCATAAAATTAATCGATTCTAGACTNAACTAGTCAGGATATTAAGTAAAAAATGTAAATTATGTATCAAAAGTAAGTTTTTTTTTTATTTAAATATAGTATTTAAACACACACAAAATGTTATAAACAAAGCATTATTAAAATAATATTAATTACAGTTCTTTTTTTCTCAACCTAAAACTAAGTTTGTTAGCACTTTTTTGGATATTTCAGTAGAAACGATCTTTCTGCTCTGTTCAATGACATGAAGTAAAAATTGTTTTTCTTCCTTATTCTTAGTGAGTATCATATAGTAATCTTCAAATAGTTTTACACCCCTCTCCACAGTGTCGTTAACCACATGCAAATTTCTTATGCAACTTTTACCTTGAAGGTAATCAACATTGTTACCCCAAGTCTCAGGAGGTAATTGCAAGAAAGAGTCCTTGATGGTAAAGCAACCACAAAATCATCTTGCTTATCTTTTAAAGTGCCATCAGCACTAGAAGTGCTACTGAAACTGAAATCAAGTTCTAGTTCTTGACTTGACACTACCGAAGTTGAAGCATTACTTTTAGTGGCCTTTTCTCTTAATTCTTTAGCTCTTTGTTTTAGTTTTAGAGAACATTCTTTGGTCTTTTCCAGCTTCTTGTCAATCAATGTCTTACGCTCACCTCTTTGATCAATGAGAAACTCTGTCTTCCGCAATTTTGATTGAGTTCATGGTGTATAAATGGGCAATATCAAAAAGTTTGTCTAGCTCTTCTGTAAATAAATGTTCTCTATTTTTCTGTGCTTCTGAATTTCTTGTTTTATTTTTCTTTAAAAGCAACCATTTCTTATGAATTTTTATAAGTTTTTCAACGCAGTGATTTGGTTGTCTGGTCGGAATACCAGATTTGCTCCACACCTCTATGACTTATTGAATGAGCATATGCGCAGAATCTTTCACATTTTTTGATTCATTTAATGTGTGGTGATAATGAAGTAGAACTTGCCGAAGAGTTGGAAGTTGGTTAATCCTTACCAATGGCTCCAGATTCCAACATCCAAGTAGAAAAATGTTGTCTTTTTTTTGAGTTGATGAACTCATTTTAATGCATTGATTCACTCACAGTCTAGTAAATAAGTACCAAAGTTTTTTACATTTGTTTATAAAATTCTTTAACAGTTGTATTTAAAATTAGATTTGATTAATTTAACACATGAAACTGACCTGTAACAAAAAATCAAGATTAAGCATATTTCACAAAAATTTCAAAAACAGTACTCGCTTGAGCACCCTCTTCCGCTAAAGCTAGCCAACTGAAATTATACAATGTTACATGGATACATGTGTGGGGGCCGAGGGGGGGAGAAATAAAAAACTCGACTCTCGACGAACGATAATAGGCGATATATATCGTCATCGTCTCCCTTGCCATTTGGATTGCCGAGCGGTAACAATCAACGACATGTGGAAGCAGTTGAGTCAGAGATAGATGCTTCGTTTACAAACAACACAACCGTTTATTAAACACAAAGGAAGCTTACAAGATTTCTGCGATCTTGGAAGTTCTGTGGCGGCTGTGGGCTCTGGGTCTTCCTCTCCTTTCCAAGACAGTCCCATTTTGAAGGAGTGTCCCTTGTTCGCGAAGGAACCATTCCATCACGTCTCGATGACTCCAGGACGATGCGGTCGACTTCCGTTGATGGAAAGATGTCGATCCGAAGTCGGGAGATGGAGACGAAGATGGGTGCAAGACACACACACAACAACAGATCCGTCACTTGGAACTTTCGGGAGAAGAAGCCCTCGCGTCCGCGAATTTCCGGGGTTTTATCTGTTTTTTCTCAGATTCCCCTTTCTGATTGGTCTCTCCTCGTCACCTGAAGACAATTCGAAACCTTTCGGGGGCGCGGGAGAGGTCAAAATCGAAGTTTAATTTGATCTGCAACCGGAAATGGTCGATGGACTTACATTCTTCTATTGTTTAAAAGTTAGCGTCGCGTTTTCATAAAATAAAAATCTATTTCTAACTACTATATTATTTTCTCTAAAACAATTATTTTAATGCGAATTTTAGTGAGGGTTTGGACCTGTCCAGAGCCTCACACATGTTACAAATTTACGGGGTGGCCAAACTGAAAAACAAAAAAAAATTTTTGTATTGACCACCTTAGTGATCATACCAGGTATATCCAAGAAGGAAACAGAGATGTGTGGCATCTTGATATGTGTATAAGCTGTTTAGATTTAGATGTGTCCAAGATTTCTTAGAGCTTTATCTTTTAACTCTTTATCATATTTTTTTTGTGAATGAAAAGAAACTGTATTTTTCATAGTCATTGAAGTTATTAATTTCAAAGAAGTAATTCAATTATTATTATGGATTAATTAATAATTAAGTATAACTAGGTAGCCTGAACTGAATGTTCAGTTAATGTTAACTTGCTTAAAGTTAAAATTTAAAAACATTTTTTAAAAGCAGGCAAATTTATAAAACAAAAATTAATGAAATACTAAAAAATTTAAATTTATTTTAATTTTTTAGTAATCTTTTGTGTGAAACAACACTAAAACAATTTCTAAAGTTAGTTATGTCACAAAAGAAAAAAGTTGCAATTAATTAAAAAAAAATTGTAATTAAGGATTCAAAAAATGCAGGCAAAATTAAATAAATAATAATAAATAATTATTAAAAATAGTTATAAAAATTAAAAATAAATATTAAATAAAATAAAACCAAAAATTAATTAAAACTGAAGATAACAATTAAATTTAAAAATAATAAAATAATAATTAGAACTCTGGCCTTTACATCAAAACTGAAATCAGAAATAAAATCAAAACTAACTAAAATCAAACAATTGAAAATTAAAATATTTTAAAAAACTGTGTAAAAATAGTATTGAAATTTTGAATCAAATTAATTTTTAAATTTACATTATTTGTGTGTGGCAGTGATGTAACATTTTGCTTTTAATATATATACAGGTAATATAATGTAGAAATTGCCACTAAAAATTATGATGATGCACTGATAAGTATAAACAGTTATTGGTAAGCTGTTGATTTTATAATTATTGATTATCAATATTTTATATTTTTAAAGATATGACTATTTTTTAATTTTTTAAAATAACTTATATTTAATAATAGGATTTGATAAAGAGAAATGTACAGTAAGACCCCACTTAATGCGGGGATGCATTCTTAGACAACAAAGAGCTAAATGAAACAGCGTTAAATGAGGTCATTTTAACAGAGTAAATAGGGATAGGGGAATAAGCGACCAAAAATAAACAAATTTTATTTTAATTTTAAGTTATTTTTATATTGATTTGCATAATAATATACAGTCGACCCCCCCCTATAATTACGGTCCCAATAATTACGATTCCTATAAAACTGTAAAAAAATTGTGACGGTATCCGTAAAAAACAGTAAAAAACCCCCTATGATTACGTTAAACGTCATCGGGCAGCCAAACTACTTTCCCGCCGTCCGTAGCGCCACGCTACGGAGAGATTTGGGTATTTCGACTCGTCCCCATTCCATCCCAGAGAGGTAGGTTATTGTTTCAACCGCTAGGCCTACAAAGAAAATATTAATATTTGTTTTTTTGTCATTAAAATATTTTAAATATAACATAAAAATTAAATAACGTACTTCAAACATCTGTAGACATATGTATAACAGGTGCGAACTACATAACGAATACTAGCGATAAACAGGTCTTCGTATAATACATAACTCCTATCAGAGACATATCACGAAACAGAAGGTAATTCAGGCAATGTAGATAAATTTTTAACTCCCAATTTTGCAGAGAAATTCGACAAACACATATTAAAATTTTCCATTTATATTGAAATAAACTTCTGCTATTAAAAGCCAGCGGTTTATAGCACAGCAAGAGTCTTTGCCTAATCTATATATATAATCGAAACGGGTTGATAATAATAATAATAGTAATAATTAGCAAGTACACAGAACTCGCCCAGGAAATAAGGCATCTGTGGAGGATGGATAGGGTGCTTATTGTACCTGTTGTTCTCTTCTGTACAGGTGTGATACCACATACACTACACAAAAGCCTGGGAACATTACAATTGAATAGAAATACATATATAACACTGCAGAAGGCCACTATATTGAATACATGCAATATTGTTAGGAAATTCCTGAATACAGACACTGACACACTTATTTCATTTTAGTTTTTGGTTGCTATGCCTTGACTCTGGTCCGGCATAGTACACAGCCACCGGTGTGTATCGAGTATAATCCACTAAACCCAACACAATAATAATAATCAGCGCAGAGCCCTAACGGTTAGGAGTTGAAAGTTGAAATTTGGTACACAGTTAGGGTACGTCACGAGAACGCACACTAAGAACGGATTTTTCGAAATTCCTCCCCACGGGGAGAGGGACAGGATTAAGGCTTCGACAATGGAAGAGTGAAGTAATAATGGAATTGTTAAGAGAAAGCGACGTGCAAGATGCAGATGCAGTTTTTTTTCGTTTTTGAGGGAAATCGAACATACTTTTAGATTCATCTAAAAATTCTCTAATAAGTGCGAAAACAGGGAAACCCAATTCTTGCAGTCTGTGAAAACGGGTAAGGTTGACAATAACGTAATAATCTTAATCTTCGCTATCGTTACTTTTGCCCGAGCAACGCCGGACTTATCTGCTAGTTATAGTTATAATTGCTTTACAGTCCTTACTTCTAAAATTATTTTAAATTGTCTACTTAGACATTACTCATTAATAGGGCTTTATACTGGTGTTTAAAAAATTGACACAATAATGAAACAAAATTTTCTTTATTATATCACCTGTAGTAGTAATTTTTTCTGTACACTTACACGTGTTTTGGGCTAACATGCCCTCATCAGCAATATTACTACAAACCACTAAAAAACAATAATGAAATAATAAGTTATTGTATATATAATAAATTCCCGACAATAAAGTACTTTTTTTAAAAAAAACTTACAGTAAAAACGTATACTAATAAGTACTGTGTACAATTAAATTATACTTCCAAATTATTAATTACAAATTTACATAACTTCATTTTTCTGTTTAAACAAAATAAAATGAACCATTAATTTAAAAAATTAAAAAAAAATTACAATATCAACCAATAATTTTTAACTTACATCGAGGTTCTATTCACCACTAGCTAACAGCATCAAGATAAGTATCTTGTAAGCGGTTTATATGGAGCTTATAGTGGCTATTCGCCTTACACTCCGAGAGACTTGTGGTTGATCGCTAGGCGACCGAAGAGCCGGCCTTATATAACCGGCTAAACATGCGCGTGGAAAAGAATGCCTTCCGGGAGGACTTTTATGGGAAACTGGCCCCTATTCAGGCGTCATCGACATGAAGAAAACCCAAAAAACTCCAAGCTGCCAGCCCGTCCGATCGAAATACGACCGAACTCCCAGTATTCAGGGTCTACTCCACTCCTCAAGTACGGGGACGAAGTCCGCTCGGCCACTGATAAGCCAATGAAGATTTTTGAAGATGAACCCTCAACCGAACGCCCAGTGTTTAGGGTCTAGTCTGTCGCAAAGAGCGGAGACGGAATCCACGCGGCCAAACAACAAGATAAGGCTATTTATACTCTTTGCCTTTTGTAAACATCATCCAATATGGTGTCCCAGGATTGGTGGATTATTCTTTCTAAATTATTATTTATTCTGTTTCTTTATGTTTATATGTTCATATAATTGGCTTTTGTAATTGTTAGATTTTTTCTTTTTAATTTTTATTGTATTTATACTTATTTTGCACCCATAATTATTACAGTGTTCTGAAACAGCAGAATTTGTATACAGTCGACCCCCCTATAACTACGGTCCCTATAATTACGATTCCTATAAAACTACGAAAAAATTGTGACCGGTATCCGTAAAAAAATAGTAAAAATTCCCTATAATTACCTCAAACGTCATCGGGCAGCCGAACTACTTTCCCACCGTCCGTAGCGCCACGCTACGGAGAGATTTCTATCGTCTGGACAGTATTATATAAATTATATATAAATTACGTACTGTACATATAATTATATATTAATTATATATAAATTAGGTACTGTATATATAATTATATATTAACTTAATTTATTGTAACTTTATTATAATTAAATATATATTTTTCACCGTCTAGCGTCACGCTACGGCGAGTTAGGCGACCTATCGTCTGT
>NW_019384581.1:125579-220968 GCF_000671375.1 Centruroides sculpturatus | reverse complement strand
TTTTTAAAAATAATCCGTATAAACTACGTTATAAACAAAAAATTGTAGGATTACTTACCGAGTGTGTACCCTTTGACTACGCTCGTTGCTAAAGCTTGGTTTCGTCGCGGAACAGCGCATCAAATTGCGGCCGCTATTTCTGATATTATTTTTCTGCTAAAACTTCGTTGACCTTTGGAGACATCATTAATATAAATAATTTTTATGGCCGTTAAATAAGAAATGTTTCTTTCACAAGAAATGTATAAAATTACAGTACTAAACAGACGATAGGTCGCCTAACTCGCCGTAGCGTGACGCTAGACGGCGAAAAATATATATTTAATTATAATAAAGTTACAATAAATTAAGTTAATATATAATTATATATACAGTACCTAATTTATATATAATTAATATATAATTATATGTACAGTACCTAATTTATATATAATTATATGAACAGACGATACTAAACTCAATTTATCCGCCTAAACGTCCGTAGCGTGGCGCTACGGACGGCGGGTAAGTAGTTCGGCTGCCCGATGATGTTTTACGTATTATAGGAGTTATTTTTACCGTTGTTTACGGATAATGCCACAATTTTTATAGGAATCATAACTATAGGAAACGCTTTTATAGGGGGATCTACTGTATTGTGACTTCTGGTTTGTGTCAGAAGTTGATATATAGTTAATTGAGTCTTCTGCCCCTAAGGTTACTATATCTGGTTTTTGTCTTTCATCTATCTTACTCTGTTTTCAAAATTACGGAAAGACTGATGGATGGATGGACAATAGTGGGAATATATACAGTAGACCCCTTATAAAACGAGTTCATACAGTTCGGATTCCTATATGACGGCGAAAAAATTGCAACAGTATTCATACAAACACGCTAAAAAAACTCATATAATTTGGTAAAATGTCATTGCCGACTTGTGTCGTGACAGGATTGGTTGAATCTAGATTAATAGCGGATATTATACTAACTGTTGAGTTTAAACAAGCAGTGGACCTACTAAAAACCATTTATTATTTAACGTCCATAAAAATTATATTTATATTAATGATGTCTCCAAAGTTCAGCAAATTTTTTGCAAAAAAAATAATTTATCAGGAAGCATGTGAGCGCCATTCGATGACAAGCTCCATGATGAAAACAAGCTTAAGCAATGGTGTCGTCAAATGGTGCACACTTGGTAAGTAATCCTACAATTTTTTGTTCATAGCATAGTTTATATGGATTATTCCCAAAAAATTATACGTATTTTGGAAATGTTGAGTCAAATTAGTCTAGAATCGATTAATTTTATGGACAAAAACCTTTCAAACAGCCGTAGTCCGTAAACTGCATATGTGCTGGGCTGTGATTGGCTCATGTATTTAAGGACTTGTAGAAAATGGATTCATAAAAACTGGAACGTATCTATTGTGTTATAGGGGGGTCGACTGTAGATAGGTCTACAATTTTTTCAAATTGCAGCCCAATTACAATATTACTGGACAAAGGAAATTAGTCATTAAATAAAAATGATAAATTGTATTTATTTATTTTTACATTTAATTTACATAATTGGAACAGTTTATAAACAGCTGCAGTTGAATTACAGGGGTGAATTTCTCAGTATTTCAGAGAGGTTTCTCAGTAGTCACTTTTCTGTTAAAGCTAAGTACCATACCACGCACAAGTTGTCTTCAAATTGAGTGCACATTAGCAGAGACAATACACAAATGCACACTTGTGTATGTACACCACTGTACTAAGCTATTGTCTTTGCTAATGTGTACTCTTATTGAAAGTTATTTAATATAATAAATTTTATTTATTTAATATTATTTATTTAATATTTTAAATTTTTTTACCAATATTAGCGTAATTAATGTAAAATGGATTTTAATATTAAAGTTTATCTTTTTACTTTATTTTTTAATGTCATCTTTGGTTTAATTTTGTTAATTATTATTTTGAATTAAATTTAAAAATTATTAAATAAAATTACAAAAATTTTTAAATTAAATTTAATAATTTTAGTTAGACTGCTATTTTATAGTAAGTAACATTAACTGATTATCTTTAGAAAAAATTATATTATTAATAGCCAAACTAGAGTCTGAATAATCCAGAAATTAATATTATTATTATTATAGAATATTTGGGTTTGTTTGTTTATGTATACAGGTATACCTCGCCTTATGTCGGTAATTGGTTCCAGGAGAACGACTTAAGTCGAAAAACGATGTAAGTCGAATTTACTTGTCTCCAAAGCTACTTGTCACTAAGCTAAACCATAAATTGCCAATTCCGGTTCTGTATTTTATTTATTAATGCATTTTTAATAATGTATGGTTAATAAGGATCTATTTTAAGCTTACAAACAAATAAATTTTAGTTTTTAATTAATTAATGTAGTACAGAAAAAGTAATCTAAATTTACGAATGCATGTACTGTAAATAAAGTACATACTTGTAAATGTATATATTTTAATATGATTTTATGTGCTTTAAATGCTTTTCTAGTGATATTACGACTTCAATATTTGTGGCGGACAGACGTAAAGTCGAATAAAATGACTTAAACTTGATTTTTATTTTTCCATATACTTTTTTGACAAATGACGTATAACCGGGAATGACGTAACTCGAAACGACGTAAGTCGAGGTATACCTGTATCTATAATGATTTTGTTAACAGAAATGAAACAGGAAAAGCAATATTTTATGCTTGGGATGGCAACTTCTAAACTGCATATTGGTAATTATCTTGTTTTCAGCATTTACTTGAAGCATGAGGTATATAGTAGGATGGATTATATGAAGATTTTATTTTCATTTTTGTAATTTTTTCTGGGAATACACTGTTGCAAATTATACACCATTATGAGATATCCTCACAAAATTGTGATATATGTCAAAGTACACTTAAAATAAAACCATAATCAGATTACAATAAGTATAGTTATTATTATATTCAGGTAAATGTGCATTTTTAAGATTTTTTATCTAATTTTTCATGCTATCAATTTCAACATGTGGCTAATAATACACAATTGTTTTCAGTCTTTAACCAATACTTTAAAAACTGTTAATGTTTAATGCTTGATTATTTGCTTTCAATACAATAGTTGAACTTGTTGGAATTTTTTATTTTAATTATATGCTGGATAAATTGCTATTAATTAATAATTATTATAACTAATACATTTCAATTTATATATTTTTTTAGTTGTTCCACTTTGTTTTGAAACTGCATTCTCATCTTTTATAGTTGACATACATGTTTTACTAATCAAATTTAATGTTTTTTTTTTACTGAAAAAGTAGTTAAAACTTAAAGATTTTTGTTATAGTAAAGTTTTTATCCAAGTATGAATTTAAAAACCAAATTTAAAATTTGTGCTCAGGTCAATTATTTATAAGAATCTGTAACTGCAGTTTTATCAAAAAAAATTTTAGGTACTTTTATATAGTTCATATCACAGGAGCAGTTTAAGTTCTAATCAGAAAAAAATTAATAATCAACTTAGCAATTAGCAATAAATTAGCAATACTTTTGTATTGCTAATTTACAGAATAGAATATTTGTGCAAACTACAATATAAGCGCATTTATGTCATTTACATAAAAAGTACACAAGATCTATTTGTATGTAAATTATTTAATACAGCATACTTTAGTAATATAGCAGGAAAGTTATATTAAAAACCATTTTTATAAAGCAAATATTGCCTTAAAGCAAAGTACAACCTTTTTTCACTTGCCAGTGCATATAAAAGTATAAACACATAGAATAAATAGAATAAATATCATTTATTAAGTGTGCAATGGCACAGTTAAATTTGAAGTATAAGGCATACAACACACCAGTTAGAAAATGTTAGGATAGAATGTAACAGAAAAGTTCTTTTCTGTGTGTAGCGTCTTTGCAATCCAAACAATAATTTTGGTAGACAATCAAACAGCAATTAGTTAGAAAAACGTTACAGTTTATTTAAAACACTTTTTTTAATTCAGATGCATTTCAGGTTGTCTTGTATTCCCAACCCCTCTTCAGTGCTGTTAAAATTACAAAAATCAAGGTGAGTTTCACGACATTGGTACATATGACGTAAAAAAAGAAGGGTAAACAATAACATAAAAAAACTTACATGTTATATAATGGTACAGCATAGAATTGTGTGACTATATTTTTATTACATAGTTGTATGACTATTTTCTATAATATGAAAAATGTAAAGAACATTGCTGTTTAACACATCATTTATATAAAAAATATAACACAGATTATTAATTTCAAAGTATCTATGAATACTTACATTTTTAGTTAATATGTATTATTCCTGACTAAAACCGTAACGTTTTTCTAACTAATTGCTGTTTGATCATCTACCAAAAGTATTGTTTGGATTGCAAGGACGCTACACACAGAATTTGAAGATACAGCAACCATACTTTCTACATTAAGAAGTTCTTTTCTGTTAAATTCTATCCTGAAGAAGTGACTTAACTTTAATTATAATTTTAGTACTTTCAGTCATTTTATGTTTTAAAGCATTTTAATAACACTCATTTTATCATATTAACATTATGTTCAATAGTACTATGCCAAAAGCAAGTGTGTGTGATGCAAAGATAAAAATAATAAATTGAAAAACCCTGAAAATCCTTAAGAGCAAGGCAGGCTTCAAAAATAATAAACATGTATAATTGAAAAGCATAAAACACCAATCATCAAACAAACAAGTACTAATTAATATAAAGAAATAAACTGTAATATTTTACAAACATTTTTGGCCATATTCATTAGCCATCCTCATGTCATTTAATGTTTTAAAGTAGAATGTACTGTTAAAAATTTAATCAGATTCAAACATAAATTTGATGGATATCACAGGAACATTTTTAAAATTATGAAATTTCAAAAAAATCATCTCCATATGCTTAAAAGAATGTTGTCTTTAAAGTTTATTGCTACTTTTTGATAATTGGCTTTGTAAATGAAAAACTTTGTATTTAGTAAAGCACTCTAAAGCACTTTGCTGATATGTTGTAATGTATTTTAGTGCATAATATATCTTTATGCTTCTGAATACTAGTGCTGTGCTGATAATCATTATATCAAATCAAAATCAATACTGTATATGTTTATAATATTGATATTCAATGTTTTGGTATTCCATATTTGATATTTTGATATTCAATACTGATTATATCAAAGGAAACTCAATATCAAGTCCAATAACAATATCAATATCAAAATTTTTGTTTAGCATAGCCCTACTGAATATCAATGCGTACTTCATATAAGGCTAAAAAATTTATTGTTAGAAGTTATTTTAAATTTGTGGTTGATTGAGCGAAGGCTAGTCATTAGAAAATTATTTTTAGAAGATTCATTATATATTGTTTTAAAATACATTGGAGTGGTGATTATTTGAAAAATCAATTATCCAAAAAATCAGCTAACTAAAATTGACATCAGATATACTAATTTTAGAAATTACAAAATTTCTATATACAGTACAAGTATTCCTTGATTAATATGGTTAATTAATCCCTCAATGCTACTGTGCATATCAGAATCATGTTAATCAAATACAGAGGTACCTTAATATTTGACTGAACAATCACCACCTGCTAGAATAAATTTTTGGTTAATAACAAATATTCTTACATTAATAAACAAAAATAGCAAATTCATTAACACCTTATTTGTCTGAAAAACATATGTATGTTAAGTAAAGACAGCTGTGTTAATTAAAACTTTTGCTGCTTATGAAAAGGGATTGCTGCAATTAATTTCTCACGTCTATCAAATCCCACGTTAAGCAAGGAATACCTGTAATAATAATCTTGTCAGTGATCTTTGTAGGCTGTTGAGTTATTTTGTTATCAAAACACTAGTGTTAGGTTTTATTTATTACAGTAATAAATAGAAAAACATGATTAATGAGTCACAGGCTTCTAATGAATTGAATGCTTCACTATGCCTATTATAGTAAAGCATTTTAGGCATCAGAAATGACACTGCATCATATTCTGAAATATATGATGAATTTAAATTTGTGGGAACAGCTTTTTATTAAATATTGACCAACAAGATAATTACATTTGAATTTTAAATTAAACATCTTTATATACATCTATAATTAGTAATTAATGATTAAATGTTGTTTGGAGAGCATTTTAGAAATTAGTTTTCAGAAGTATAGAAAAATTATTTAGAAATGAAGTGTCAAGTGTTTTTTTTATTATTAAAATTAGGATTGCATATTTATATAATAATAAAAGTACTCATTGAAATTCAATTAAAAAATATTTAAATGTTGAAAAACTTATGAATTTTACTGTTTTGTTGTTTTGAGAACAGCTTGTTTTAGCAATATTATCCTGGTATGATTATTGGTCTCAGTCCACATATTTGCTTCGTCATGGAAGGATCTCACTCGATAAAGGAAATCTTGAGGTATTATCAGAAAGTGACTGATTTTATTGAAAAGAAACATCTCGAAAAGGTTCACACTGGCTGTATTGCTGCTCAGTTTAAAGACATTTGCCTAAGTCATTTTAGAAACATTTTAAAAAGTAGGCAAAGCCAAACCTCTTTGGATAGATATTTTACCAAACAACCTCTATCCAGTGAAAGTGCTGGTGGAAGTGAAGGAAAGAAAGCAAAAAGCAGTGAATAAAAATTNGCTGGTGGAAGTGAAGGAAAGAAGGCAAAAAGCAGTGAATAAAAAATTTAAAAAAATATATAAAACAGAAAAGTTAAAAAATTAGTGTTAAGTTATTTTTAAGCTATTGTTATATTATGTTATGTAAGTTAAATTTTAGTATCATTTCCCTTCTCCCTCTCCTCTGCCACCAGTTTACACCTCTGTTGTCTATCCTCAAAAGTAAAGTGCAAATAAAACTACATTTTTTTTATTTTTTTTTTAATCAGTTATTATTCTATTATGGTTATTTATACATTTACAACTACAAAACACATTTTTCAGTGTTTTGTAAAACACTGAAAAATGTAATTTGTAAGATGTAAACTTTGGTAAGGTACCAAAGTTTATTTTTCAATGTACTACTTAGCTTTAATTTGAGTGTGTTTTTCATGTTGGAATGGATTATTTGGTTTTACATGTAATCATATGGGGAAAAATGATTCACCTTACGACATTTTCATGATACGATCTCAGTTTCAGAATGGGTTAATTTCGTATCCCGAGGTACTACTGTATACTATTTTAGATGTGGTTTTTTTTGCATTTTTGATTGCTTGTTAATTAATAGGGTATGCCATGAGTGGGGGGAGAAAGTTAATGATTACCCCAAAGAACTCAGCTTCTACTGTATTATTTTAGATGCCTTTTTTGCATTTATGTGGGATATCGAACATATTTTTAGACCCTTCTAAAAATTCTCAATGATATTTAGTGTTCCATCATATATAAAGTTGACACTGGGAGCACATGCACATAAGTTCGCTTTATTCAAACTCTTTTTCTTAATGTTTGGTTTTATGTTCGAATTTATATTTATGAATAATTCCGGAAGATCCAGCTTATTTTTCGAATTTAGTAAAACCTAAAGAAGAACTCAGATAGAGTTACGAAAATGTTTATTATTCATCACTTAGTGGTACTATGCACCAATTAGTAGTTTCATTGAGTCTTATTTATTGTTATATCAGTATAGTAAGCAGATATCTAAAAATTTTCTAATTAGTCTTGGTAGAGAGGACCTAATTCTTGCACTCGGTGAAAACGAATAAGATTGGCTATAATGTAATAATCTTAATCTTTGCTATCATTACTTTTTGTTCGAGCAAAACCAAGCTCATCTACTAGTATAAATATATTCTAATGAAAAATATTGGATTTTAATATTTACATGAAGTTTAGTTTGTATTCTGAAAATGATTTATTAATTTGTGTGAATAGATTTCAATATTTCCAGTTTATTAAGTTATATTTTCTCTACATTAACTTTTTACATTGTTGTACAGTTTTTTATATATTTGAATTTTATGCTGAAAAATATTTCAAAGAATTTAAAACAGCCTTTTATTGAATATTAATTAGATGGAGATTTTTGTAAAGTATTCTGTTTATGTCTATTCTTAATATTTTAATAATTAAATATAATGATTCATTATTCATTAAAAGTTTTAACTAATAATAATAATAATTTTATTTTATTNTATATATATATATATCAAAGGAAAATATAGCAAAAATATGTATTTTTTTCCTATATTTTAATAATAATTAATTTTATATGTTTATTATAAACCATTTTAAACATTTCAAAAAATTATACTTTTACAAAAGAAATCAAGGAGAAATAAAAGTTTATAGTTAAATGTTGTATATTACATTTTATTTATAGTAATTAATTTATAAAGATATTGTATTTGTAAACTATGTACAGGGTGTTCAGGAGCAAACGTGATCTTTCCAGCATTGCATGTGATGCATGTTTATTCTTGCACTACTGCTAAAATAACTGAAGATAATCAATTTAAGACAATTTAGTATAACATACAAATAATCTCTGACTGTAAAGGATAAAGACAGCATTGCAGAAATTGATAGAAAAAAGTGATCTTTATTTTGTTAGAGAACATGTTCAAAATGACCACACTCAGTGGCAATACAAAAGATGTAGGTTGAGTATGGCATTATGAATGTCATGTAGCATTCGTGGTGTCATTGCTTTTGTATGTGTTTCTTCAGTTTGCCAACATTATGCAGCACTTGCTGAGTGTGCGTCATATACCGCAGGACTCCACAGGAAAAACTCCAGAGGGTTCAAATCCGGAGAACATGGTGGCCATGATTTATTTTATTTTACTGAATGCATTAATTTATTACTGTGGCATTTTTAAAATGAATTAATGTTTTGCCCCAGATTTAAGTATTAGCTATTTTAGTGCATGTACCACATGAACAAACCTGTGAAATGTTGGTAAGATTTCTTTTTCTCCTGGACAGATTGCAGATTGTAAGCAGACACACTATATTTAGATATATATATATATATATATATTATAAATTTATTCCTTTAATTTGATTATTTGCTATTTGACTTCATGAAAATAACAAAAAGTGTTACATTTAGATTTATTAATAATTTTAAATTGTGGAATTTTTATTAAACAACCAAAATTAAAGAAATTCTATTTGAACTTCTGAATTTAAAAGGGTAATTTTTATAAAAACACAGGTCTTTAAATATATGAGGGAAAAAAATGACGTTAAATTATTTTTATGCAGAAATTTAAAAATTTAATTAAGAAAAAGTTTTTGCTCTCTTAATATACAAACTTACCAGAGATATTCATGCCATCTTACGTAAAAAAAAGCACTAATTAATTGGTGTATATACCTTCATTTTTCATTGTATTTTAAATTCTATCACATTTTAGATTTCTGTTCGGTGTTACTATAAGAAGAGAAATAAAATATTGCATGCTTACAGCAAAATTACTGTACATCTTATTTTGTTTTTAAGGCCAGAATTTGTTTTATTATTTTATACATGAAAAATAGTGAGATAGCAAAGGCTTATATAGTTATTTTCTTTATTCTAGAATTAACTTATTGACACAAACAAAAATTACCTTCATAATCCTAGCAACATATTTCTTAAAATTAAGAACATTTTTGATCAGTTTGCCTGATCATCTTCAGTTAACAGCAACATTGAATTATTTTAAACAATTCTGATCAATAGATAAAAACCCCACATAGTCTTGATTATTCAAGGTAATATGAATTGAGAGTACTTTAGATGGATCAGAAACTTTGGTAACATGGAATGTTAGGTAAGTTATTACATAAAACTGGATTTGGATACATCAGTGTGTAGATATACTCTATTTTTAGGTTAGGCCTGCTTATTGAGCATAATTACTATACAATAAAACACAATTTTGTTTACAATTGTATTTATTAAAGCAAATGTAAATCTGCAATTACAATTAAAAGTTCTTCATGTCAATATGATTTTCTCAATATGAATCATGAGAAGTCACAAGAGTAAATTCTTAAAACTCGAGTTCCTTTCAAGTATCACACAGTAAACATTTGTGAAATGAATTGTACTGCACTAGGTTCTTTTGTTATTGACTCTTTGTTGATAAATTGGCTGACCATACATACTGTTTTGAACTGGACACTACTAAGAAATGGCATAAAATATAGTTTAGAATATAGCAAGGTCTCATTCAATGTCATTGATAATTTGTTGAAAACTGCAACATTAAGTGAAAGTGATGTATAATGAAAACAATTTTACTGTAGGCAAATAATCAAGATATAATTTTTTTAATAATAATCTAATTGAATCTTCAATCTCCAGCATTTTCCATTTCATACAATCAGTTTTACTGTTTATAAAGAAAATTTGTCAATGAACATCAACAAATATACTTGTATCATTCTTCAATAGTATTAAGAGAGGACTAGCTTTAGTTTCAACAAATATATGGAATAAATTACACAAACAGAAACAGATGACATTTGACAATTTAATCAATGGGTGCTAATAAAGACAATAATAATCACATGAAGAAATTTAATGAAGAAAAACTCAATATAGCCATGAGGTGGATCAAAATATTTAATGAAATGCACAAAAAGATCTTGAATTTCAAGATTTTAATAATTTAATAAAATTAGTCCTTTCTTTTTCAGGAATTACAACTACTGTAGAAAGAATATTTTAATTCATTTTCCAATGGTCAAAAGAGAAGTTGAAATTAAATATTGAAGCCATGAAAGCAATGCTAATTATAAAGCAAAACTGACTTACAATGCAATAAATTTTATAATAAAATTGTGAGTGACAAAACCTAAACAAAATAAGTTCATCTAAAAAGTTTATCTTGGTTTGACTCTAGGAACTTTCATCAACCAAACTATTAAATTTTGAAATCATATTGTAATAAAAATATCTCTTTTTTGTTATTACATTTTAAAAAATAAGATTTTTTAAAGAAATTTTTGTATTATTTTTTATGACACTAAATCAATATCAGTAATATTGTACTAATAAATTGTTAATAATGCTCATCTATATTTCTCGACAACATTTTAATAAGAGAGGTCTTGTATTTATCAGCTGTGCTTCCCTTCTTCTACTTTGGTATCAGGAAATTATGGTCAGCCTATTGATAAGTCTTCCATAATTTACCTCAGATAATGCAGAATTACAATTACAGTAATACCTCGGTTTTCGTTGACTTTGGTTATTGTCAGTTTTGGTTTTCATCGATTTTTTACACAAAAAATTTGTCTTGGTTTTCGTTGGCATGCCCCAGATTTTGTCAGCGTGCCTACGTGACCTGCTAGTTTTGCAAAAAATAGGGTGACCCACGCATATTCCTGCATACTGTGTTGTTGTTTCTTGTTGTGTGAGCATTACCCCGCACGACAAGCAAAACAATTCCATTTCTTTCCTTCCCTTTTAGCTCCATCATGGAACCAAAGGAAGTTTTCAGAGCCAGCAGCGTTTTGAATGCCATGATAAATGCTATGTTATGTTCATTTAGTCTTTACATTAGTCTTTTATATTTATTTTATATTGATTTCTTATTGTTTTTAGTATTAAACACAATATTTGTGCTCTATAAAATATGTTTTTGGTATGTATTTTGGAGTGTCTAGAACAAATTAATTGGATTTACATTGATTCATATGGAAATAATTGCCTTGGTTTTCGTCAGTTTCGGATTTTGTCTATTGTTTTCAGACGGATTATCGATGAAAACTGAGGTATCACTGTAACTGGGACTTCAGTGTATTGACATAATGCTGATAAACAGGAAATTCTTGAAATTAGTTAACTGGTTTTTATATATCAGATGCTAAACCAGTTCTCAGACTGACTTTAAAAACACTTTTAATTGAGTAGAATTAATGTTTTATTATTGTATTTTATTAGTAGTTGTTGGCTTAGGATGATCAACTTTACGACCACAACTGTGACTGTTGACTGGTATGTCTGGCAACGGCTTGATTCGACAATTTTCACATTTGGCACCACAAGCTATGCCCAGCTGGGCATACAGTAATTTGTGATGATAATTGATATTCTTAAATGATGATTGATGTTTATGTTTCGTATAAAATTTTATTTTAGTTCTTATGAAGTTGATGATAGCATACATGCCTTTCCCTCCTCTGTTTACCCTGTATCCTGCCCTCCTGAAATGTTTGCCCTCATCACTTTTGAATGTTTTTAATAGTTTCCATGACTGTACTTTCTTTTAATATTCCTCAGTTTTAAATGAAAACTACTTCCCATTGTACCTAAAAACTACACTGTCTTTCGGTTGGTGGTATAAACAAATTTTAACCCATATGGGATGATAGTAAAACCTAGTTAAGATGTTCCTGCATGAGATGTTTCCCTGCCTAAGTTGTTCAAATTATGCAGTCTCATCATTTCACTCATAAGACAGGTGTTAAAAATTCCTGCATAAGATTGATGAGACTAAAAATAAAAAAACAATATTTAGAGATACGATATCAGAATGGCATAAAATGTAAAGGCCAACTTACCATCAAACCAGTTTATAACCAGTTCCTTGAAACCAATTATGATCATAAGTCAATGGCTAACTGTAAGAATGACATATAAAAACTGTAAATAAACTCTTATATATATTTTTAAATTGTACAGAAATATTTCTTTGAATAATATGTACTATTGCATATATCAGTGGTGCACTAAGGATTTAATCTTGAGAGAACAGAGTTGAATGGATAAAAGAATTTTAATGCAAATTTAATAAAATTTCACTTTATGTGATCATTAATTCATAAGTTGTGTAGAAAGACTTGCACAATATAAATAAAAAAATGAATTTTAATTAGGAAAAGGTTTTTGGAAAATTTTCTAGTTAGTTCTCTTTCTTTGATGGTGCCAGGGCTCCTTTGTCTCTCTTTCAGTGCAACACTGGTATATATTATTCAAATAAATTCTTATATAATTAAGTATAAACTAATTTAAATTTACAAATTATTTGCAGATTTTTTGTATACACTGTTTTTTAAGTACTACTACATTTTTTTACTTGTAAAATGTTTATTATAATAAAATATGCTTTATTTTACTACAGTGTAAAATAAATTATGTATTTAATGGAAATGTTTTATTTTTAAGAACCAGTTACAGTAAAAAGTAAAGTATTATTCTAATAGTAGAGTAATATTAATTAATATATTACAAAGAGTTATCAAATTCAAAATATGTAGTCTTTATTTATAGTTTGAAATTTTTGTATTGTTTGAAAAGAAATTTATAAATAAATAATTTCAAAATTAATAACTGATATCATTTTTATCACCTGTTCAAAACTGGTTTGAAACCGATTTTTGGGTTTATCAAAATTGTTTTTTACTGAAAACTGGTTGTTTGGTCTTATGAAAACTGTGTTTGTTGCCAGCATTAATTTGGCATAATTGCATATTAGATGAGAATTCAATTTTAGTAAGAATTGTAAGATTAATAGTAATTCTTTTATTTGATTATAAAAGAATTACTGTCATTCATCAGAATGTTCTTATATCATGACATTGTGATAAATGACTATTGACAATACAGATGTAACCAATCTTTGACAGTCTTTTCAGTAACGTAAGATATAAATTTGATAATGATATTCTGAAAATATTTTTATTTGGAGTGAATTTTGTGCAGCTTTTTATATTAATACTGATCAGTTTATATAGTACAGTATAGTTGTAAGGAGTCATTCAAAAATTTATTTCTTTGAAAAGTCATTAAGACAGATTTGAGTTTGAGTGAACTAAAATAGGATGCATTAATTGAAAATGGATGTTAATGTATGTACTATTTTGTAAATGAAAACAAATGGGAAGAATATTATTTTTGCATAGAGAATTGTGGATTGCTATTGTAAAGACTTAAAATGACAGCAAAGTAATTTGATGGTCAAATAAAATTTAAACAATAATTACTTCTAAGTGTTGTTTCTTTTATTACTTCTCACCTGTTGGCATTAAGGTCTGTATTCATATTGATTAATTTTTTATCTTGGCCTGTATTAAAGGGCGGATTGAAAAGTGGAATTCAGTTACTCGAAGAAATTCTGAAGACCTGACCTGAATTTGATTCTGGATTCTACAATTAGACATACTAAAATGATTTGCACATATGGCTCTCAGAATTGGTCATGTGACTTATTCACACACTGTTCCAATATTGAAATCATATACAGTAAGAGCCATTGTAACCATAGATGTTATCATTAGTGGTTTAATGTTAATCAGAATTATCATGTCCCAAAGTATGTAAGTTAATAATAATTATGATTATAATATGGCATTAATGATAATTAAAATTAATAAATCTGAAAGTTTTACAAATTTTAATTGTTTTGATGTCCTTTTAATATTAAAGAATCAATAAAATCAGAATTTTCACTAATTGTAGTGTTATTTTATCTCACTTAATCTTTTATTGCCATTAGTATACACAAGTCTTTGAATATAATAAATGTATTTTACTATATTATGAATTAACTATGTTGGACAGTATATAGTCAAAATATCACTCTTAATGTAATAATAGTAAATAACAAATTACCATGTGTTTTCATTTGAAAATAAGTTTTGACATGTGCTTTACCTGTAGGCAAAATATGTACACTTATTGTATTACACAATAACACACTACCATATGTTATTGATATGAGACCGGAAACAGATGTACACAGATCAGACAAATCTGGAAGAACTGGTTCATTTGATAGCTCTGATGTAAGCAAAACCTTATTAGGAATGCATACAAGTACTGCCATCATAGCATTGAGTTAAAGAATGGCAGAAGTTGATTTGATAGGCTACCAGTTGGACAATGTTGACTTCAGGAAATTAACATGAATGTATGGGGGTAACACTGTTTCAGTCTCTCCCATAGAATATGATGAAAGGCTTATTCATTGACTAGTTCCAGTTTGCATTTATTTCTCAAGAACTGGACATTGTATATTGACATTAAAAATAAAATTATGAACAGTTTTATAATTATCAAGATATATTAAATTCATTTAACTTTTCTATTAAACAATAAAAAATAAAAATTGTTTTATATTTGGGATGGGTTATGCAAATTTTTAAGACGAAATTGTAATGTACAGGTTAGAAAATGGCAAAAGAATATAATGAAGTATTAGTCATGTTGTACTGTACAGTACATCACAACTTCAGTTAAAAATTTATTTAATTTTAGCGAATACTTGATTTTTCTCATTTTATTGTTTTTCTTAATTAATGATGATGATTGAAGAATTACAATAATGAATCAGAAGAAATTTCGACCATTTTCGATTATTTAATTTCGGTGCTGGAAATAAGCAAAAAAAAAAAAGATTGTTTTCGATCGTCTCGAGTTTTCTTTTTCCTATAGTATTTTATAAAAGCAAAACTTTCATGATTTATTCAGACATTTAAAACTTATTTATTTTAGGAAACTGAAAAGCTAAATGCCAAATTTTGACGATTTTAGATTATTTCGCCAGTTACACATGAACGAATGTGATGATGAAAAAAAGAAGAAAACTGATTTAAAATTATTTCTGAACACAGCTCAATTTCATACCAAGAAAACTGAATTCAACTCAAATTGGAGTTGAAAAAACACTATTGCATTCGAAAAATATCAGATATTAGAGATATTTTCTCTGAATAAAGGCCAATGATCGTGCGATTCGAATTGTTAACGGACAAGATTCTACCGTATCATTAATTTAATGTGTAGGTATTGAAGAATGCTAGCTTGTTGCTGGCTTGTATAAATTAAAAATAACAAAAATGATTGAATATATCGGTTTGCTTTTATGATAGTTAAAACTTTTCGTACTTGTAAGAAACCCGATTTTTTTTCTTTTAAAAGTTTTTGAAATTTAAACTAAGATTATTTTAAAAGGAAAATTTAAATTAAACTAAAATTTAAATAAGATATCCACTATTTGGGTAATTCGTAAATTATTTTGTATTATAATTCTCAGTGTGTAAATTATTTGTATGCAGTTTTCTTTCAATACTTCATGCCACTTTTCGTGGAATTTTTTCCTTTAGAATAGATAGCATTTGATACTTTTAAGTTTTTCTTTCCGTGAATAGTATCCGACCCTAAATTTAATGTCTGATAATGTACAGTACAGTACATGCATTTGCTGATAAAATTCTATTTATAATTTTTCTAAGAACTTCGCGTATTGATTTGTCAAAAAAAAAGGAGGAAAAGAAATTTTGAAGCTTCTTACGATTATTAAAAATTGAATACCTTCTCGAAATGTTGAGATTGTGAAGCAAAATGTAAAATATTCGGACAATGTGCGATATGAATAAATATATGAGGTACAATATGCATTTCCATCTTATTATGATATAAGTGGGTCTCACTTCGTTTTTTCATATCCGTAAATTGCTCATCGTATGCCAAATTTGGATTTTCGTTCATTTTCAGCCGACAGAAAAAAATTTTAATCATTTACGTTGGCGCTTTTTGCCAATTTCGGTTTCTGTTCAGATTCATTTGTGAAAATTAATTCCTATTCATTTTACGGTTTTTAAATATTGTTTTAAGTATTGTAACGTATTCACTGTGAAACCAATGCTTTCTTACCTTAATAATAGAATTTATACTTTTTTTTCTTAGCTTTCTGGGAACGGAACTCGATTTAAAACACGTAACTTTATCGCTCGACTTTCGTACACGTTTTTAGGAACTCATTGTTTGAAAGTCGGGGACTGCCTGTAGGCTATATATAATACAGCTTTTTAATTATTATGTAAAATATTTTTAATAAACATAGCGGAATTTTTACGTTTACTTTTTGTACGAGATGTATTTTAAATCGGATATCAATTAAATTTGCAGCTTTTATACATTACTGTAGAAAAATACCTACATAAAACAGTTTTACCATTGTTTATGGAAATGTTCGAGGTAAACTTTTATATTAAAATAAAATTTATATCAAAATATATTAAATTTTCTTGGATAAATTCTTATAAAAAAATATCGTAATGCTTTACTATTTTGATATTATCGCACTCTAATCTTTTAAAATGGATGATAAAATGTGTCATTACATTAAAAATTATATTTCATTTATTCGTAAAATGAATGAAATTTAATCAAGAATATTTTATTACATTGTAAGAAAAAATACATCGAATTTTTTGAAATTTACATGAAGTTTAACAGTAAAATTTACAAAGAAAACTTTCCGTTCTTTTGTTATAAGAATGTATTTGCAAAGCCAGTCATTGAATTCGTATATTTGAATTAAATGTATTTGATGAAAAGGCATTTGTTTGTTATTCTCCCTAAGAAATTAAATAGATGTAGTCTCCTACTATTCGTACGAACAGACATTTGAATTGTTCAGGATGGGTCGGATAGTATTGTTATTGGACACGAATTACATTAACATCTTTTACTCTGTAATTGTTTAATCGTTAACCCTTAGAGGCCCTATCGAGGCCTCTTCATCACGTTTCTTTTATTAGTCGCTTCACACTCGACAAAATTTCCCACGAGATTTGCCAAAGAATTTTTCACCGAGATGAAACTCGAAGAATAGCGTCATTTATTTTTGTCAAAAAAAAAAAAATGGCGAGTTCAAGATCCCGAGAGTTGACGGAAATACGACTCGGTTTCATTTTAAATACGTTTTACTTGTTAGAATCATTTTAATTTCGGCAGAGTCGACTGCGCTACATTTACTAGGAGGAGGAATGTAAATAGATGCCAAAATTTTTACTTAATTTTTGTTTGTTTTCTCTGCCTTAGCTTTCTCGAATCGCTCTGGCATATATACGTTTTAAAATTATAAATGATTACAAATAGTTTTAAAATATCAAAACCGATATTCAGTAAAAACATACGCGTTTTATATTTATCTAGAACACGGTGTACGTATATTTTCTCAAGGAAAACGAACGTACTTAAGCTGGACATAATTAGCGATTTTTGTTTTTAAGGTATAGGATCGATTGTTTTTGCAGTTTTTTAATCAATATGACAAGAGCCAAAAGTTATTTTGTAGTCACAATTCACTTGCCAATTTGTAGATGTTATTTCAGGATTGCTTCTTTGCGTGGGTCTAAAATTGTTGCGTCGTTGATTTTCGACGAAACAGTAATCGCTTGTATTATTGAATATAACGTAATCGCTCATATAAAGCGACCGCTATTTTCGCCCATATATTATTATTGTTATTAGTGAATGTAATTTTGATTAAATATTTTCGACATTAAATTAATCGTTAGGCGATTTTATAAAGCTTCGTACGATTTAAAAGTTGATTTATTTTTATCGTAGCGGGTGGAAAGATACGCACGTTTTTGCTAAGCATCTTTTTTTTTTTCTTCTAAAATAAAGAAAAATAAATACGATCGTTGATTTTAATGAATAGATCGTTGGTTCTCGTTTAAGAAAATTGTACTCTTTGTCTTCATTTGACTGATTTTCTAGACGGAAATGAATACGATGCCACACCAATCGATTACTTCTATGTTGAGCGAACAGTCGGTCAACGACCCTCTGCTACACTTTCAAAACGATCGATACGAGTGCTGGCCATTTTAAAATTCAGGGGGGATCAAGTTTAATAATATACATTCATTTCAGTGTTAACTGTGGCATATAATCTATTTGATTAGTTATCTTAAAGTACTTAATATATTGAAGCACAATGTTAGCACAATTTTTATAATTAAGTGTCCGATTATTAAATTCTAATTTATCAAGATTGTACATTATTCTTGTGTTTGAAATATGAAGTTAAATTATAAATAATGATAATTTCTCCAAAATATTATTATTATTATTATTATTATTAAATTTTAAAGTTTAAAAAAAAAACTCAAATGCAATTTTGTTTTATTTCCTATTATTTTTGTTACTAAATATTAACAATAATTATAATTTAATATTCACTGTTAATAATTTTGATATGAACTGAAAATTTAGTGTAGTGCATGCTGTTTTAATGGAATCAATTTTATTAATACCAGCAATGGGGGTAAATTTTATTATTTCTTCAATTTTTCAAATAAGCGAGATGTTGATTCAAAATTAAATTAGAAAAATTGTGCAGTTGATAAACAAAGCTAAAATTTAACATATTACAAATTCCTATAAAAGAGAAGATTTAAAGAATAGATTTTATATAGATTTATCTGTTAGTTTTCTGAATGCATTTCAAATTGTTCCCATTTTATCATATTTCAAATGCAATTTATAATGTATTTTCTCTTCAGCTGTATTGCTACAAGGTAGTATAGTTATTGCTGATGCATAGTTTTAAAAGCAATTTGAAAATAAATCAGTTTTGATAGGTTTTGAAGATTTTAAATTGTATTTATTTTATAAATTATGAGCAAGTCTGTTTATCAATGTTAACAAATTTAATAAAACCAAAACTAAAACTATTACACTAGTAATTGCGATGGTTTTCACATCTATTGTCATCAGGCAAAGAATTCAAAAAATCGGAATGGCTCATTATGGATAGGAATTTATTACAAATTGGTTTGAATAAATAGACCAGATACATTAACATTATACATAATTTAAAAGAAAATTAAAATATAAAAATAGTATAACTGTTAACTGTTATCTGGAGAAAAGTAACTGGAATGCACAAATAATTTACATGTGTAAATGAAAGTAAGTACTACAAGAGGGCTTGAGCTGAGCCCTCTTCTTATAGTACTTATGAAGTTATGTCATTACCTAACTCAAAATACTAACCACAGGGCATGACAAAAGCAAGCTACACCTCAACTAAGCAGCATTTAAACAGATATTCAATGCCCCAGAAGTTCTAATATAAGGCAGTTACATGGCTTATTACTAGTGATACATAACAACTCTAATTTATAGTGGGAGCATTGATGGAGGAATTTTATTTTTGTCCAAATAGGCTCAAATGCAGATGATCAGGCTACCCTAGACAATTTGGTCATATGTTTTGGCCCATTTTGTCTTTCTAATGTTCTTTGATGCAACAAACTAATATTCTTAAGTCTCCCTGATATGATAACTGCAAGTGCTTGCAAGTTTTTAGAATAGGAAATAAAACAGAAAAAAGTTAAAAGAATAAGAATTTATTACCAAACTGTAAATTTATGAATAAACTTTTTGAAAATTAACTAAAAATTCGATTTATGCTTGGATATACAATTTTTTTTTTTTAATTTAAACTGTGCTATTGCTTTTAACTGATTTTGTTGAAGACAATATATTATAATAATGATAAACAACTGCTAAAATTTTGGTTACCAAGCAAACTATTTAATATAGCATGTGAATTAAGCTGAATTCATACTTTATGATCAACTTGTTAGCAATTCATTTAACTCGTTTGGCTTTACAAACATACCCTAAAGGTATGATAATTATAATGGTTTTTACTACAAAATATACTCTTGCTGTTGAACTATCTTCATTGATTTATAGAAACTCAAGAAAACTCTGAATACACGTTTACTTACATTGAAAAATTAATTGAATACATTGAAAGAGTTGTACTCAAGAATATACAGAAATTCTTTATAACAGATTTTTTTAAATGACTTCTTTTTATGCCTGAGTCTTTCATACTTCATATATCTGATGATTACTTTGTCCCTTTTATTTTTATTTTTTTTTTATGATTCCTTAAATAAAAATTTATCTGAAAACAGAAATTAGTGTTACAATGATACTTATAGTAAAATATTATTATGTCTGTCTAATATCAATATAAGTTCCTTTGAAATGAAATTGCATATTGCTTGTTAAGTTCAACTCTTGTACACACTCCTGCGGGAATTGACATTAACAAGAATTTTACTCCATATATTGAAATTAAAATTTTAAATAATTTTATGGTGTGTATATTAGTGAAATAATGTTTTAAACTTTTTGTTTTGAAAATTTGCTAATTTGCTTTAGTTATTGATATATAATTTCCATTTCATCATGATAATTGTAAATATACAATAATAATATACGAACTTTGTATTTATTAACTTCTGATAATTAATAATACTTTCAACAAGTATATTAATCTGTGTGTGAAGTTTTTAATTGTAAAAATTTGACAATATGAAATGTTAGAAAATTAAATGTACTTTAATTATTCAGTGGGATTTTTTTTATCTATTTTCAGTACTTTCTTGTATCTAAAGTTCCTGCTGGTATGGGCCTTGGTACTATTGGCTGATTTTCTATTGGAATTTCGGTTTGAGTACCTTTGGCCCTTTTGGTTATTACTTCGCAGTGTCTACGATTCTTTCAAATACCAAGGGTTGGTAAGTAAGACTTTTTTTTTATAATTAATACAACAAAGTAAAAGAGTGTAATGAGGAATTTTTTTCTCCCCCTCCACTATGTTAACCATTATATTAATATTAGCTAAAATGCCATTGAATTAAAGATAGTTACCTAGTAATATTTTGCACATCCTTCAGTCCTGTTGATGGCCACCACATTACAAGGCATAGATGTGACAAACTTTTGAAGATTTTAGTAATTTAGATCACTAATTTAAAAACTAATAATATTATTTCAGACTAATAAAATCATCATAAAAAATTAAATGCAAAAATATTTCAGTTTACTTCATACAAATTGTTAGTTATCAAATCATTAATGCAAAGTTATTGAATTCATCTTTTTGTTTCAAATTATTTTTAGTTGTACAGATAAATATTTTATCCACATTTAAAAAATATTATACTTTTAAAAGTTTACAATATAGTAAGGCTGTCTTTACTCAAGTGTAAGATGCCATCAAATCTAAAATACATCATAATTTCTAAATACCCATCCATGGATTTTTTCTCTCAGAAAAATAAACAACTTGAAGCAAATTTATATCAACAGAACTGATTCTATTGACATAAATTTATTTGTTCAGTATTTATTGCACATAAAGTAAGCTATACATTACTGTCTTCAGTGGTATTGAAGTTGGAAACCCCCACTTTGTGTTAGGGTCTTCTGAATCAACACTGGATTCAATACTCACATCTTCCCACATGCAGTCATCCTCATTATTGTTTAAAACATTGGAAATGCAACATTTCTTGAAAGAGTGCTGCACAAGTTTTCTGATATTTTCATACATTTAAGTTGATGATACTGTAATAGACTAATGAAACTAAGCTATGTTGATCTCTTAAATAATTGCTATAACAAATATTGATCTAATAAAATCATTAAAATGTTGCATTAAAATAAATCTTATTTCTCTCTCACTAATTAGATTGCAACATTTTAATACACTAATACTAATTATGATGTGTTAAACCAAATCTAAGATTCACTCTATTTTCAAAGATACTAAACCTTGAAAAAGCACATCTTACGTTAGAGTAAATGTGGTATGTTAAAAATAATGATATTTAAGCACCAAGCTACTTGTGCAATGTTTTATTTTGCAAGAAAACATCTGGAACAAATTGTACAAGTTAAGAAATTGCTTTATATACATAAACACACAGATACATATGCATAGAAAAAGTTTGAAAACAGTATATTGTTCTTGAATTATGATATATCAATAACTTTATTTTGAAAAAACAAAAATAAGTTTTCATGGTTTTTTAAAAAATACTGAAAAAAATAGGTTTGATAAATACTCGTGCATTAAAAGTGTTTTTAATTTAAAAAAATAAATTCAATATTCTGTTTATTCTTTATTTTCAAACCTTTACATACATTAATTATATATATATATATATATAAACATCAACTCATGATCCCAATTCATAGTTAAAGCCAGATGACTGATGAATTATTGAGTTATATAACCATATTACAGCTTTATAATTTGACAGTTGTTTTGATGTTTAATATACTATAATTTATCTAAAATTTCAAAACTGAAAATCTAGAATTGTAAAATACCATTAATAAACATTGAAAATCATATATATATATATTGTAATAAATGAACTAATGAGCTTTTATAAAAGAAATTTAATTGTATATCAAAACATGGTTTGATTATTAAATTTATTTTAAATTATATTTAATTTAATTTTAAATTAAACTATTAAATTGTATTAGAATTAATAAACTAACAAATGAATCAAAATTATTATTAAACTCTTCTTTGCTTTCATTGATTATGAAATTTAATTATGTTTTGATATATGTTTGTTTACATAAGTTTTGAAAGATTGGCATAATAATTAGTTTTAGAAATAAAGATCATATATTTTATACATGGTGTGCTCTGTTTCTGTCATTCAGAGAAAAATTATCTTTTGTTTATCGTTACTGTTGTTTTTTTACATAAGACAGAACTCATAAGCAAGGAACAATTTATGAAATTCTAAATAAAAATTTTTTTATTTAAATGTGATTTACAAAATATCTAATTTGATTTAATGAGATTATACATAAATAAACTAATAAAACTACATTAAATTTAAATGAGTTTAATAATCCAAAAAATATTTAAGAACTATTTTTCGCATAGAAAATGCTTAGTTTTTTTACTCGTCCCCTAAAACTGAAATTTGTTCATTCTTTTTATGAAGAAGCAAAGTCATTTGAATTGATACTGTCTTATATTTGCATTTGTAATTTAAATGCAGATACTTGTATTTAATTCTAAAATTTTATTTTTGTCAGCTAAATTATTTTGTTTTTTTTAGATGTAATTACTATTTTGTGCATGCTTAATTTTTTTATATTGTATTGGAATTTTATCATTGTTTATGTAAACTTTATTAATATAAAAGTTTTTGCAAATCATTAATTGAAGCAATAATAGAACTTCAAAATATTTTTAAAAACATTGGAATTATTTTTTCTATGTTTTATAAGGTAACAACAGAATACTATTGCTTTTACAATAATTTGTTAAAAATTTATTATTTCTTCTTATCTCTAGTAGTTTTTGCTGGTTTTCCTGCTTATATCTTGAAAAGAATTTAATAAGCTTGAAAATACAATAAATCTTATATGATGTATTGTTTTCAATATTCTAATATAATGCAAATTGATTTCACCTAACTTCTTAAATATATTTTATCATTCATCCAGTTATCAAATGCAGTAAACATAGCTATTAATGTAATTTTCCTTACTTATATACGTTTATATACTTATTTATTTAAATTGTTTATTATGTTATAGTGAATTTCAAAAGAAGTAGGGAACTCATTAAATTTTTTATCAATTTTTAATTTAATAAAATTTAATAAAATGAAAAATTAAATTATAACTGCATATTTAATTTTTGCACTTCTAACAAAAATTATAATAATTTTAAAAGATATCTTATTGAATCTTTCAGGCATTTTCTGTATTTTTTGTGTTCATTGCATTCACTTCAGACATGATTTGTTTTCTCTTCATCCCGGTTCATTGGCTATTTTTTGCTGCAAGTACATATGTCTGGGTACAATATGTTTGGCACACAGGTAAGATGATACTCTTGTTTTACATAATAATTAAAATTTTTAAAAAGTTTTATTAGGTAGATATAATTTATAAATAAAATAACTATAAAAGTAGTATTAAAACATTTTCTGTCTTTAATTTAAAAAATTAAATTATAACATAAAATTAAAGTTAAAATTGTTATAAATAATGCTTAAAATTTAGTATGAAGCTCAATTTAAATTTTATCAAGCTGCATAATTTTTTTTAAAATTAAAGTTATCAAACTGCCTTAACCAAACTAATTTTAATTAAAGATAATTAACCAAAAACTTTCTGAAAAAAAATATTTTCATAGAATTTATAAATCTTAACTTTTCTCATTGAACAGTTGATACCATTTTTAAAGTCAAATATAACATATTATAAAAAAAAATTTTGTCTCATAATTATTGTACAAGAAGGGCCAGCAAACCAAATGCACCTTGACCTAAAAAACATTTATCTCTGGCAGGGAATCAAATCCTGATTTTCTGTAATTGTTGTTTATAATAGAAATGATTATAACTACATTCAAACTTTTTCATTTTATAAAGCAATTTATAAAATGAATTTATAAAATGAATTTTATAAATTCATTTTATAAAATTCATTCTTAAGTATTCTTAAGTATCCTTTTTTTTTATTACAAAATAAATCTCTTGTGTTAGAAATTTTTTGGCAAAAATATCTGGTTATATACAAGCCTTAAATATACATTAGTTATTTTGATAAATAGTAATTTAATGTATAACTTTTATCATCATTCACATACATTTTGAAATCTTTTACAAAATAATTTTTTAAAATAATAATTAATAATAATAATAATCAGAAACATTTTCGCAATGAATAAAATCATTAAAACAAAATTGTGTTTATAGTATTTTAAGGCAGATTAAATTAAGGTCTTCACAAATGACATTTTTAAGACAAAATTTTAAAAAATATATATTGTATTTATTTTAATAATTTTAATTAAAGCTACTGTATTATGGTAATATGCTCTTCTTATTTGCATCTGCATATTAGATTTCAATATTTAAATATAATATAAATATAAATACAAATTAAGCTAAAGATTTCACTCTTAATGCTTTCTTAGGTGCCCTAAAAAAGAAAGAAAATAATATATCAATTCAAACTAATAGATTAGTATTACAGAAACAATTATATAAAAAAATATCTTCAAAAAATCTGTTTAAGAGTTACTTATTGGCATTACATTTTATCTGTTTTATTTTAGACAGAATTTAAAATATTTCTGGGGAATAGATAACTGAATATTATCTTGTAATCAGTGTACATTTAGGGACTGGAAATATTTTCTCCAATATGAATGTAACCAAAGCACTTATACTTGATGTACAGTTAAATTGATAATGAATATTTGGCAGTCATTTAGCTTTAACTATAAATTAGGTTTGTGAATTATATATATATATATATATAAACAATTATTCTTTTACTATCTGATAAATCTTAACACAACATATTGCATTTTGCAGCATACTTTAGTTAATTTTTTTAAAGCTGGATCATAGCATCAGAAGTAATTGATTTTCTTGAATTTAAATGAATCAAAACTCAAAAATAAAGTTTGATTGTAAGATTAACCTTGAATATGGTGTTGACAAAATTTTTAATGTTTAATACAAATGTTTAGGAAAAAAAAAGATTGACATAGAAGAGAATTGAATTTGTAACTTCTGCAAACAGAGATATGTTACCAAGTTCAGTTTTTAGTCTTTAATTTATAATTTTANGCTTGTATAAATTAAAAATAACAAAAATGATTGAATATATCGGTTTGCTTTTATGATAGTTAAAACTTTTCGTACTTGTAAGAAACCCGATTTTTTTTCTTTTAAAAGTTTTTGAAATTTAAACTAAGATTATTTTAAAAGGAAAATTTAAATTAAACTAAAATTTAAATAAGATATCCACTATTTGGGTAATTCGTAAATTATTTTGTATTATAATTCTCAGTGTGTAAATTATTTGTATGCAGTTTTCTTTCAATACTTCATGCCACTTTTCGTGGAATTTTTTCCTTTAGAATAGATAGCATTTGATACTTTTAAGTTTTTCTTTCCGTGAATAGTATCCGACCCTAAATTTAATGTCTGATAATGTACAGTACAGTACATGCATTTGCTGATAAAATTCTATTTATAATTTTTCTAAGAACTTCGCGTATTGATTTGTCAAAAAAAAAGGAGGAAAAGAAATTTTGAAGCTTCTTACGATTATTAAAAATTGAATACCTTCTCGAAATGTTGAGATTGTGAAGCAAAATGTAAAATATTCGGACAATGTGCGATATGAATAAATATATGAGGTACAATATGCATTTCCATCTTATTATGATATAAGTGGGTCTCACTTCGTTTTTTCATATCCGTAAATTGCTCATCGTATGCCAAATTTGGATTTTCGTTCATTTTCAGCCGACAGAAAAAAATTTTAATCATTTACGTTGGCGCTTTTTGCCAATTTCGGTTTCTGTTCAGATTCATTTGTGAAAATTAATTCCTATTCATTTTACGGTTTTTAAATATTGTTTTAAGTATTGTAACGTATTCACTGTGAAACCAATGCTTTCTTACCTTAATAATAGAATTTATACTTTTTTTTCTTAGCTTTCTGGGAACGGAACTCGATTTAAAACACGTAACTTTATCGCTCGACTTTCGTACACGTTTTTAGGAACTCATTGTTTGAAAGTCGGGGACTGCCTGTAGGCTATATATAATACAGCTTTTTAATTATTATGTAAAATATTTTTAATAAACATAGCGGAATTTTTACGTTTACTTTTTGTACGAGATGTATTTTAAATCGGATATCAATTAAATTTGCAGCTTTTATACATTACTGTAGAAAAATACCTACATAAAACAGTTTTACCATTGTTTATGGAAATGTTCGAGGTAAACTTTTATATTAAAATAAAATTTATATCAAAGTATATTAAATTTTCTTGGATAAATTCTTATAAAAAAATATCGTAATGCTTTACTATTTTGATATTATCGCACTCTAATCTTTTAAAATGGATGATAAAATGTGTCATTACATTAAAAATTATATTTCATTTATTCGTAAAATGAATGAAATTTAATCAAGAATATTTTATTACATTGTAAGAAAAAATACATCGAATTTTTTGAAATTTACATGAAGTTTAACAGTAAAATTTACAAAGAAAACTTTCCGTTCTTTTGTTATAAGAACGTATTTGCAAAGCCAGTCATTGAATTCGTATATTTGAATTAAATGTATTTGATGAAAAGGCATTTGTTTGTTATTCTCCCTAAGAAATTAAATAGATGTAGTCTCCTACTATTCGTACGAACAGACATTTGAATTGTTCAGGATGGGTCGGATAGTATTGTTATTGGACACGAATTACATTAACATCTTTTACTCTGTAATTGTTTAATCGTTAACCCTTAGAGGCCCTATCGAGGCCTCTTCATCACGTTTCTTTTATTAGTCGCTTCACACTCGACAAAATTTCCCACGAGATTTGCCAAAGAATTTTTCACCGAGATGAAACTCGAAGAATAGCGTCATTTATTTTTGTCAAAAAAAAAAAAATGGCGAGTTCAAGATCCCGAGAGTTGACGGAAATACGACTCGGTTTCATTTTAAATACGTTTTACTTGTTAGAATCATTTTAATTTCGGCAGAGTCGACTGCGCTACATTTACTAGGAGGAGGAATGTAAATAGATGCCAAAATTTTTACTTAATTTTTGTTTGTTTTCTCTGCCTTAGCTTTCTCGAATCGCTCTGGCATATATACGTTTTAAAATTATAAATGATTACAAATAGTTTTAAAATATCAAAACCGATATTCAGTAAAAACATACGCGTTTTATATTTATCTAGAACACGGTGTACGTATATTTTCTCAAGGAAAACGAACGTACTTAAGCTGGACATAATTAGCGATTTTTGTTTTTAAGGTATAGGATCGATTGTTTTTGCAGTTTTTTAATCAATATGACAAGAGCCAAAAGTTATTTTGTAGTCACAATTCACTTGCCAATTTGTAGATGTTATTTCAGGATTGCTTCTTTGCGTGGGTCTAAAATTGTTGCGTCGTTGATTTTCGACGAAACAGTAATCGCTTGTATTATTGAATATAACGTAATCGCTCATATAAAGCGACCGCTATTTTCGCCCATATATTATTATTGTTATTAGTGAATGTAATTTTGATTAAATATTTTCGACATTAAATTAATCGTTAGGCGATTTTATAAAGCTTCGTACGATTTAAAAGTTGATTTATTTTTATCGTAGCGGGTGGAAAGATACGCACGTTTTTGCTAAGCATCTTTTTTTTTTTCTTCTAAAATAAAGAAAAATAAATACGATCGTTGATTTTAATGAATAGATCGTTGGTTCTCGTTTAAGAAAATTGTACTCTTTGTCTTCATTTGACTGATTTTCTAGACGGAAATGAATACGATGCCACACCAATCGATTACTTCTATGTTGAGCGAACAGTCGGTCAACGACCCTCTGCTACACTTTCAAAACGATCGATACGAGTGCTGGCCATTTTAAAATTCAGGGGGGATCAAGTTTAATAATATACATTCATTTCAGTGTTAACTGTGGCATATAATCTATTTGATTAGTTATCTTAAAGTACTTAATATATTGAAGCACAATGTTAGCACAATTTTTATAATTAAGTGTCCGATTATTAAATTCTAATTTATCAAGATTGTACATTATTCTTGTGTTTGAAATATGAAGTTAAATTATAAATAATGATAATTTCTCCAAAATATTATTATTATTATTATTATTATTAAATTTTAAAGTTTAAAAAAAAAACTCAAATGCAATTTTGTTTTATTTCCTATTATTTTTGTTACTAAATATTAACAATAATTATAATTTAATATTCACTGTTAATAATTTTGATATGAACTGAAAATTTAGTGTAGTGCATGCTGTTTTAATGGAATCAATTTTATTAATACCAGCAATGGGGGTAAATTTTATTATTTCTTCAATTTTTCAAATAAGCGAGATGTTGATTCAAAATTAAATTAGAAAAATTGTGCAGTTGATAAACAAAGCTAAAATTTAACATATTACAAATTCCTATAAAAGAGAAGATTTAAAGAATAGATTTTATATAGATTTATCTGTTAGTTTTCTGAATGCATTTCAAATTGTTCCCATTTTATCATATTTCAAATGCAATTTATAATGTATTTTCTCTTCAGCTGTATTGCTACAAGGTAGTATAGTTATTGCTGATGCATAGTTTTAAAAGCAATTTGAAAATAAATCAGTTTTGATAGGTTTTGAAGATTTTAAATTGTATTTATTTTATAAATTATGAGCAAGTCTGTTTATCAATGTTAACAAATTTAATAAAACCAAAACTAAAACTATTACACTAGTAATTGCGATGGTTTTCACATCTATTGTCATCAGGCAAAGAATTCAAAAAATCGGAATGGCTCATTATGGATAGGAATTTATTACAAATTGGTTTGAATAAATAGACCAGATACATTAACATTATACATAATTTAAAAGAAAATTAAAATATAAAAATAGTATAACTGTTAACTGTTATCTGGAGAAAAGTAACTGGAATGCACAAATAATTTACATGTGTAAATGAAAGTAAGTACTACAAGAGGGCTTGAGCTGAGCCCTCTTCTTATAGTACTTATGAAGTTATGTCATTACCTAACTCAAAATACTAACCACAGGGCATGACAAAAGCAAGCTACACCTCAACTAAGCAGCATTTAAACAGATATTCAATGCCCCAGAAGTTCTAATATAAGGCAGTTACATGGCTTATTACTAGTGATACATAACAACTCTAATTTATAGTGGGAGCATTGATGGAGGAATTTTATTTTTGTCCAAATAGGCTCAAATGCAGATGATCAGGCTACCCTAGACAATTTGGTCATATGTTTTGGCCCATTTTGTCTTTCTAATGTTCTTTGATGCAACAAACTAATATTCTTAAGTCTCCCTGATATGATAACTGCAAGTGCTTGCAAGTTTTTAGAATAGGAAATAAAACAGAAAAAAGTTAAAAGAATAAGAATTTATTACCAAACTGTAAATTTATGAATAAACTTTTTGAAAATTAACTAAAAATTCGATTTATGCTTGGATATACAATTTTTTTTTTTTAATTTAAACTGTGCTATTGCTTTTAACTGATTTTGTTGAAGACAATATATTATAATAATGATAAACAACTGCTAAAATTTTGGTTACCAAGCAAACTATTTAATATAGCATGTGAATTAAGCTGAATTCATACTTTATGATCAACTTGTTAGCAATTCATTTAACTCGTTTGGCTTTACAAACATACCCTAAAGGTATGATAATTATAATGGTTTTTACTACAAAATATACTCTTGCTGTTGAACTATCTTCATTGATTTATAGAAACTCAAGAAAACTCTGAATACACGTTTACTTACATTGAAAAATTAATTGAATACATTGAAAGAGTTGTACTCAAGAATATACAGAAATTCTTTATAACAGATTTTTTTAAATGACTTCTTTTTATGCCTGAGTCTTTCATACTTCATATATCTGATGATTACTTTGTCCCTTTTATTTTTATTTTTTTTTATGATTCCTTAAATAAAAATTTATCTGAAAACAGAAATTAGTGTTACAATGATACTTATAGTAAAATATTATTATGTCTGTCTAATATCAATATAAGTTCCTTTGAAATGAAATTGCATATTGCTTGTTAAGTTCAACTCTTGTACACACTCCTGCGGGAATTGACATTAACAAGAATTTTACTCCATATATTGAAATTAAAATTTTAAATAATTTTATGGTGTGTATATTAGTGAAATAATGTTTTAAACTTTTTGTTTTGAAAATTTGCTAATTTGCTTTAGTTATTGATATATAATTTCCATTTCATCATGATAATTGTAAATATACAATAATAATATACGAACTTTGTATTTATTAACTTCTGATAATTAATAATACTTTCAACAAGTATATTAATCTGTGTGTGAAGTTTTTAATTGTAAAAATTTGACAATATGAAATGTTAGAAAATTAAATGTACTTTAATTATTCAGTGGGATTTTTTTTATCTATTTTCAGTACTTTCTTGTATCTAAAGTTCCTGCTGGTATGGGCCTTGGTACTATTGGCTGATTTTCTATTGGAATTTCGGTTTGAGTACCTTTGGCCCTTTTGGTTATTACTTCGCAGTGTCTACGATTCTTTCAAATACCAAGGGTTGGTAAGTAAGACTTTTTTTTTATAATTAATACAACAAAGTAAAAGAGTGTAATGAGGAATTTTTTTCTCCCCCTCCACTATGTTAACCATTATATTAATATTAGCTAAAATGCCATTGAATTAAAGATAGTTACCTAGTAATATTTTGCACATCCTTCAGTCCTGTTGATGGCCACCACATTACAAGGCATAGATGTGACAAACTTTTGAAGATTTTAGTAATTTAGATCACTAATTTAAAAACTAATAATATTATTTCAGACTAATAAAATCATCATAAAAAATTAAATGCAAAAATATTTCAGTTTACTTCATACAAATTGTTAGTTATCAAATCATTAATGCAAAGTTATTGAATTCATCTTTTTGTTTCAAATTATTTTTAGTTGTACAGATAAATATTTTATCCACATTTAAAAAATATTATACTTTTAAAAGTTTACAATATAGTAAGGCTGTCTTTACTCAAGTGTAAGATGCCATCAAATCTAAAATACATCATAATTTCTAAATACCCATCCATGGATTTTTTCTCTCAGAAAAATAAACAACTTGAAGCAAATTTATATCAACAGAACTGATTCTATTGACATAAATTTATTTGTTCAGTATTTATTGCACATAAAGTAAGCTATACATTACTGTCTTCAGTGGTATTGAAGTTGGAAACCCCCACTTTGTGTTAGGGTCTTCTGAATCAACACTGGATTCAATACTCACATCTTCCCACATGCAGTCATCCTCATTATTGTTTAAAACATTGGAAATGCAACATTTCTTGAAAGAGTGCTGCACAAGTTTTCTGATATTTTCATACATTTAAGTTGATGATACTGTAATAGACTAATGAAACTAAGCTATGTTGATCTCTTAAATAATTGCTATAACAAATATTGATCTAATAAAATCATTAAAATGTTGCATTAAAATAAATCTTATTTCTCTCTCACTAATTAGATTGCAACATTTTAATACACTAATACTAATTATGATGTGTTAAACCAAATCTAAGATTCACTCTATTTTCAAAGATACTAAACCTTGAAAAAGCACATCTTACGTTAGAGTAAATGTGGTATGTTAAAAATAATGATATTTAAGCACCAAGCTACTTGTGCAATGTTTTATTTTGCAAGAAAACATCTGGAACAAATTGTACAAGTTAAGAAATTGCTTTATATACATAAACACACAGATACATATGCATAGAAAAAGTTTGAAAACAGTATATTGTTCTTGAATTATGATATATCAATAACTTTATTTTGAAAAAACAAAAATAAGTTTTCATGGTTTTTTAAAAAATACTGAAAAAAATAGGTTTGATAAATACTCGTGCATTAAAAGTGTTTTTAATTTAAAAAAATAAATTCAATATTCTGTTTATTCTTTATTTTCAAACCTTTACATACATTAATTATATATATATATATATATAAACATCAACTCATGATCCCAATTCATAGTTAAAGCCAGATGACTGATGAATTATTGAGTTATATAACCATATTACAGCTTTATAATTTGACAGTTGTTTTGATGTTTAATATACTATAATTTATCTAAAATTTCAAAACTGAAAATCTAGAATTGTAAAATACCATTAATAAACATTGAAAATCATATATATATATATTGTAATAAATGAACTAATGAGCTTTTATAAAAGAAATTTAATTGTATATCAAAACATGGTTTGATTATTAAATTTATTTTAAATTATATTTAATTTAATTTTAAATTAAACTATTAAATTGTATTAGAATTAATAAACTAACAAATGAATCAAAATTATTATTAAACTCTTCTTTGCTTTCATTGATTATGAAATTTAATTATGTTTTGATATATGTTTGTTTACATAAGTTTTGAAAGATTGGCATAATAATTAGTTTTAGAAATAAAGATCATATATTTTATACATGGTGTGCTCTGTTTCTGTCATTCAGAGAAAAATTATCTTTTGTTTATCGTTACTGTTGTTTTTTTACATAAGACAGAACTCATAAGCAAGGAACAATTTATGAAATTCTAAATAAAAATTTTTTTATTTAAATGTGATTTACAAAATATCTAATTTGATTTAATGAGATTATACATAAATAAACTAATAAAACTACATTAAATTTAAATGAGTTTAATAATCCAAAAAATATTTAAGAACTATTTTTCGCATAGAAAATGCTTAGTTTTTTTACTCGTCCCCTAAAACTGAAATTTGTTCATTCTTTTTATGAAGAAGCAAAGTCATTTGAATTGATACTGTCTTATATTTGCATTTGTAATTTAAATGCAGATACTTGTATTTAATTCTAAAATTTTATTTTTGTCAGCTAAATTATTTTGTTTTTTTTAGATGTAATTACTATTTTGTGCATGCTTAATTTTTTTATATTGTATTGGAATTTTATCATTGTTTATGTAAACTTTATTAATATAAAAGTTTTTGCAAATCATTAATTGAAGCAATAATAGAACTTCAAAATATTTTTAAAAACATTGGAATTATTTTTTCTATGTTTTATAAGGTAACAACAGAATACTATTGCTTTTACAATAATTTGTTAAAAATTTATTATTTCTTCTTATCTCTAGTAGTTTTTGCTGGTTTTCCTGCTTATATCTTGAAAAGAATTTAATAAGCTTGAAAATACAATAAATCTTATATGATGTATTGTTTTCAATATTCTAATATAATGCAAATTGATTTCACCTAACTTCTTAAATATATTTTATCATTCATCCAGTTATCAAATGCAGTAAACATAGCTATTAATGTAATTTTCCTTACTTATATACGTTTATATACTTATTTATTTAAATTGTTTATTATGTTATAGTGAATTTCAAAAGAAGTAGGGAACTCATTAAATTTTTTATCAATTTTTAATTTAATAAAATTTAATAAAATGAAAAATTAAATTATAACTGCATATTTAATTTTTGCACTTCTAACAAAAATTATAATAATTTTAAAAGATATCTTATTGAATCTTTCAGGCATTTTCTGTATTTTTTGTGTTCATTGCATTCACTTCAGACATGATTTGTTTTCTCTTCATCCCGGTTCATTGGCTATTTTTTGCTGCAAGTACATATGTCTGGGTACAATATGTTTGGCACACAGGTAAGATGATACTCTTGTTTTACATAATAATTAAAATTTTTAAAAAGTTTTATTAGGTAGATATAATTTATAAATAAAATAACTATAAAAGTAGTATTAAAACATTTTCTGTCTTTAATTTAAAAAATTAAATTATAACATAAAATTAAAGTTAAAATTGTTATAAATAATGCTTAAAATTTAGTATGAAGCTCAATTTAAATTTTATCAAGCTGCATAATTTTTTTTAAAATTAAAGTTATCAAACTGCCTTAACCAAACTAATTTTAATTAAAGATAATTAACCAAAAACTTTCTGAAAAAAAATATTTTCATAGAATTTATAAATCTTAACTTTTCTCATTGAACAGTTGATACCATTTTTAAAGTCAAATATAACATATTATAAAAAAAAATTTTGTCTCATAATTATTGTACAAGAAGGGCCAGCAAACCAAATGCACCTTGACCTAAAAAACATTTATCTCTGGCAGGGAATCAAATCCTGATTTTCTGTAATTGTTGTTTATAATAGAAATGATTATAACTACATTCAAACTTTTTCATTTTATAAAGCAATTTATAAAATGAATTTATAAAATGAATTTTATAAATTCATTTTATAAAATTCATTCTTAAGTATTCTTAAGTATCCTTTTTTTTTATTACAAAATAAATCTCTTGTGTTAGAAATTTTTTGGCAAAAATATCTGGTTATATACAAGCCTTAAATATACATTAGTTATTTTGATAAATAGTAATTTAATGTATAACTTTTATCATCATTCACATACATTTTGAAATCTTTTACAAAATAATTTTTTAAAATAATAATTAATAATAATAATAATCAGAAACATTTTCGCAATGAATAAAATCATTAAAACAAAATTGTGTTTATAGTATTTTAAGGCAGATTAAATTAAGGTCTTCACAAATGACATTTTTAAGACAAAATTTTAAAAAATATATATTGTATTTATTTTAATAATTTTAATTAAAGCTACTGTATTATGGTAATATGCTCTTCTTATTTGCATCTGCATATTAGATTTCAATATTTAAATATAATATAAATATAAATACAAATTAAGCTAAAGATTTCACTCTTAATGCTTTCTTAGGTGCCCTAAAAAAGAAAGAAAATAATATATCAATTCAAACTAATAGATTAGTATTACAGAAACAATTATATAAAAAAATATCTTCAAAAAATCTGTTTAAGAGTTACTTATTGGCATTACATTTTATCTGTTTTATTTTAGACAGAATTTAAAATATTTCTGGGGAATAGATAACTGAATATTATCTTGTAATCAGTGTACATTTAGGGACTGGAAATATTTTCTCCAATATGAATGTAACCAAAGCACTTATACTTGATGTACAGTTAAATTGATAATGAATATTTGGCAGTCATTTAGCTTTAACTATAAATTAGGTTTGTGAATTATATATATATATATATATATATATATAAACAATTATTCTTTTACTATCTGATAAATCTTAACACAACATATTGCATTTTGCAGCATACTTTAGTTAATTTTTTTAAAGCTGGATCATAGCATCAGAAGTAATTGATTTTCTTGAATTTAAATGAATCAAAACTCAAAAATAAAGTTTGATTGTAAGATTAACCTTGAATATGGTGTTGACAAAATTTTTAATGTTTAATACAAATGTTTAGGAAAAAAAAAGATTGACATAGAAGAGAATTGAATTTGTAACTTCTGCAAACAGAGATATGTTACCAAGTTCAGTTTTTAGTCTTTAATTTATAATTTTAAAAACAATAAAAAGAAAAAGATTTTTAATTACTAAAGTATTTAAGATAGGATGACTACACTTTTCTCAAAACAAATTGTATAGTGAATTCATTAATTTCAAATCTAAAAATACTTAAGAAAAAAATCTGGTGATATTTGACAAATTATTTTATTTTGATATGTAATTCAGTAATAATTATAAAGTGAATATAAATTTAATTATAAAATGTCAAACTTTATTATCAAATATAATTACTAAATTTCTGTTTTATAAGAAATAATGTTAATTGATATTTTAATAAACCTTTGTATCAAATTATTAAATTCATTTTCTTTTGAAGATGTTTGTTTTTCTAATAATATTGCTTAAAATATCTTGAAATGAATAAAATCATAAATTACATGAATTTAATGAGCTGAGAGTAAATTATTTTATAATTTTATTTTCTAGAGAGAGGAGTTTGTCTTCCAACAATTTCTCTGTGGTTGCTATTTGTGTATATAGAAGCATCAGTGCGGCTCAAAGAACTTAAAAATCTACCATTTCATTTAGATTTATGTAGGCCATTTGCAGCTCATTGGTAAGTACTTTTAAATTTATCATTTTTCTTAAAATTTTATTATGTTTTACTTTTTAGATTCATTGATGATTATAGTACTTACATTTTATGAAAGTTTATAAACTAGCTTTTGATTTTATAAAAAAAAGAAAGTTAGGATTTATAAACACCTTCAACTAACAATGAACATAACTTAAGTATCCTCTTCCAGTTCTGATGAATTTCTTTTATATATGCTATAAAATATACAATAGGTAGTGCTTTATTACTATAATTCCTCAGTTTTAACTTAAAGATTTTTTTAAACCCATTTTTACGTGTCTAAAACATTGAGGTGTCTAATATTTATAGACCAAAACAACGGTTTGAAATCATGATGAATAGACCATATGATGTATTATTTTTTAGTAATAGATGTTTTTGGCTATGTTGTTCAATTATCATATTAGTTCAAATCAACTTTGCTGGTAATGGGCATTCAATTTAAATTGCTTATTTTAGTGGTTTAAAATGGTTTTAAGATGATAAACATTGATGCAACATTAAAATAAAGTTATTATATATGCAGAAAGGTATAGAAATAGAACTGCTAAATACAATATTATGTATTTTTAGACATTTGTATTGCCTTGCTAACTTATTAATTCATGAAACTTTTGTTAATTAATAAGTTAGCAAAATAATACAAAAAAACCTTAAAATTTAATTTCAGTATTAATCTTAAGAATTGAAATAATAAGATAGCGAATGTTCTGTATTTTATATTCCATGTATAATAGAGATATAACTATATTTTGTTTGCATATATGAACTAAAATACATTTATTTCATTTTAAATATGGGTATATCTTAATATATTTTCTTTAATGTTGGAATAAAAACTCAAATGTGTAGAGATATAATTATGATTAATCTCTGTTGTGCTGGACAAGACTCTCACAATATTTTTTATATTAGCAATATTAGTTTCAACTTTTCATATTTTGTGAATATTGGAAATTTATCTATTAAAAAGTTGCACAGAATTCCCATATTTTTCATAATACTGTTGTATATTGTGGATCATTTATAAAAAATATATTTCTGTTCAAAAAATGAAAGAATTTTCAATATAAACCTAGTATACATTAAAGCAATCATATGTAGTTCATATATTATGCTTTTTTTAAAATTAATTTGGTACTTGGAATGTTATACCTATAAAAATAATAGGCCAATAGTATATTTGTAATTACTGGTAGCTATTAAAATAAACTATGATGAGAATGTCCCCATTTATATTTGCATGCTTAAATTGAAAAACAAATTAAAGATATAGGATTTTATTAAACAAGTTCTGTTTAGAATAAAAAATAAACTGCACAGGCAGTTCAAAAAGTAATATCTGTTTAATAATATAAATAAACTTAAAACAGTTATTATAAAAATAACTGTTGTTTAAAAATACAAACAGTTGACTATTGACCAATCATATTTACCTTTTTCACAAATTATTATTTATAAATATAAATATTTATTTACAAAAAACTGTTGATTCAACCAACAGTGTTGTGTAATAGAATTTCTTTATCAATTTGTTGAAATAAATGTTAGTCACATCCATGTAAAATCCAAAAGTTTATAAAAATGAAACAGTTGATGTTAGCAACATCAAAAGTGGCTAAATCATTTTAAAAATAGAAACACCACTATTTTGAATAAGCCTTGTAGTGGTAAATGGTAGATGTCAATAAGTATGACAGATGAAATTTGTCAAAAATTCAAGGCATGATTTAAATGACTGTTGTTTGAAGATTAGAGAAATATCAGAAATATTGGGAATATCCATTGGACACTTTTTTTTCAATTATCAATAGTTTAGTATATTGAAAAGTAGTGTCTTACCAGATTCTGAAGAAGATTGACTGTTATTTTTGAGTTTTGATGCAGCACCCAGCCTATAGTCCTGATCTAACACCTCCAAACTTTTCTTATTTGGTTACTTGAAGAAACAGCTATGAAAACATGTCTTTCAATTAAATAATGATCTTAAGGAAACTGAAAAATTGGTGCAGAATGTAGGAATCTTCTTTTGATAGATCAGTTTTCATATCATGGAAAGAATGATATCTAAAATGTGTAAATGATGATGGAGGGTACATAGAACAGTTTTATTCTGTAAATATACTTTGTTGTTCATGTTAAAGTTAATTAAAAGTTTTTGGATTATTTAGATATTTTATCATTATTGAACAAGTATTACTTTTTGAACTAGCTTTATATAATATTTTTATGTTAATTTATTATAATTTTTACAATATAAAATGAATTATTCTGACTAAATTTATTCTGTAGTTTTTATTATATCGAAGTTACTTATTATTATTTTATATTTTTTTTAGCATTGGCTATCCAGTTGTTACTCTTGGGTTTGGGTTTAAAAGTTATATTGGTTACAGAATGAGGCTTGTAAGTTCTGTTTTTTTCAGTATTAATTTTTAATATAATATGCTTGCAAATAAACAGTACTGAAAATATGTTTTGTTATTCATTATTAATGAGATTAAACTTTTATGAAATAAAATATTAATATGGTACAGTGGGTGATTGGTTAACGAACAGTTCAGACTGCAAACAAATTGGACAACAAACACTTTCATGAAAGATTTTTATGTTTGGACAACAAACATCCCACAGAACAAACACAAGAAAAAGAGACGTAAAATAATGAATACCAATTGGTTTTATCCTGTCTCCAGGTGACAATTTGAAATCTTTTGGAGCTTGAGAGACATTGACGCTCAACCAATACTGATCAGATAGTATTCCTCTTAATTTTAAAACTCCCTTATAATTCCAGCTTTTTGTTTACCATTCTGACAAAGAACTTTTTTATTGCCTTCATGAGACTGTCAGGTGGGTACTCTTTAAGTTTTGCATCATTTTTATTTTTGAAGGTGGGAGTTTAACCTGTCCAGTATTGTTCCCGACATATCTTGGATCGTGATCTACTGTCCTTGACCGGTTGACCCGAGATATCTTGTTTCAGCATCAGAATGCTTTTGAAACTAGATGGCGGTAGTCGTTATAATTATATATATATATATATATATATATATAAACAATTATTCTTTTACTATCTGATAAATCTTAACACAACATATTGCATTTTGCAGCATACTTTAGTTAATTTTTTTAAAGCTGGATCATAGCATCAGAAGTAATTGATTTTCTTGAATTTAAATGAATCAAAACTCAANTATAGTACTAATAAATTGTTAATAATGCTCATCTATATTTCTCGACAACATTTTAATAAGAGAGGTCTTGTATTTATCAGCTGTGCTTCCCTTCTTCTACTTTGGTATCAGGAAATTATGGTCAGCCTATTGATAAGTCTTCCATAATTTACCTCAGATAATGCAGAATTACAATTACAGTAATACCTCGGTTTTCGTTGACTTTGGTTATTGTCAGTTTTGGTTTTCATCGATTTTTTACACAAAAAATTTGTCTTGGTTTTCGTTGGCATGCCCCAGATTTTGTCAGCGTGCCTACGTGACCTGCTAGTTTTGCAAAAAATAGGGTGACCCACGCATATTCCTGCATACTGTGTTGTTGTTTCTTGTTGTGTGAGCATTACCCCGCACGACAAGCAAAACAATTCCATTTCTTTCCTTCCCTTTTAGCTCCATCATGGAACCAAAGGAAGTTTTCAGAGCCAGCAGCGTTTTGAATGCCATGATAAATGCTATGTTATGTTCATTTAGTCTTTACATTAGTCTTTTATATTTATTTTATATTGATTTCTTATTGTTTTTAGTATTAAACACAATATTTGTGCTCTATAAAATATGTTTTTGGTATGTATTTTGGAGTGTCTAGAACAAATTAATTGGATTTACATTGATTCATATGGAAATAATTGCCTTGGTTTTCGTCAGTTTCGGATTTTGTCTATTGTTTTCAGACGGATTATCGATGAAAACTGAGGTATCACTGTAACTGGGACTTCAGTGTATTGACATAATGCTGATAAACAGGAAATTCTTGAAATTAGTTAACTGGTTTTTATATATCAGATGCTAAACCAGTTCTCAGACTGACTTTAAAAACACTTTTAATTGAGTAGAATTAATGTTTTATTATTGTATTTTATTAGTAGTTGTTGGCTTAGGATGATCAACTTTACGACCACAACTGTGACTGTTGACTGGTATGTCTGGCAACGGCTTGATTCGACAATTTTCACATTTGGCACCACAAGCTATGCCCAGCTGGGCATACAGTAATTTGTGATGATAATTGATATTCTTAAATGATGATTGATGTTTATGTTTCGTATAAAATTTTATTTTAGTTCTTATGAAGTTGATGATAGCATACATGCCTTTCCCTCCTCTGTTTACCCTGTATCCTGCCCTCCTGAAATGTTTGCCCTCATCACTTTTGAATGTTTTTAATAGTTTCCATGACTGTACTTTCTTTTAATATTCCTCAGTTTTAAATGAAAACTACTTCCCATTGTACCTAAAAACTACACTGTCTTTCGGTTGGTGGTATAAACAAATTTTAACCCATATGGGATGATAGTAAAACCTAGTTAAGATGTTCCTGCATGAGATGTTTCCCTGCCTAAGTTGTTCAAATTATGCAGTCTCATCATTTCACTCATAAGACAGGTGTTAAAAATTCCTGCATAAGATTGATGAGACTAAAAATAAAAAAACAATATTTAGAGATACGATATCAGAATGGCATAAAATGTAAAGGCCAACTTACCATCAAACCAGTTTATAACCAGTTCCTTGAAACCAATTATGATCATAAGTCAATGGCTAACTGTAAGAATGACATATAAAAACTGTAAATAAACTCTTATATATATTTTTAAATTGTACAGAAATATTTCTTTGAATAATATGTACTATTGCATATATCAGTGGTGCACTAAGGATTTAATCTTGAGAGAACAGAGTTGAATGGATAAAAGAATTTTAATGCAAATTTAATAAAATTTCACTTTATGTGATCATTAATTCATAAGTTGTGTAGAAAGACTTGCACAATATAAATAAAAAAATGAATTTTAATTAGGAAAAGGTTTTTGGAAAATTTTCTAGTTAGTTCTCTTTCTTTGATGGTGCCAGGGCTCCTTTGTCTCTCTTTCAGTGCAACACTGGTATATATTATTCAAATAAATTCTTATATAATTAAGTATAAACTAATTTAAATTTACAAATTATTTGCAGATTTTTTGTATACACTGTTTTTTAAGTACTACTACATTTTTTTACTTGTAAAATGTTTATTATAATAAAATATGCTTTATTTTACTACAGTGTAAAATAAATTATGTATTTAATGGAAATGTTTTATTTTTAAGAACCAGTTACAGTAAAAAGTAAAGTATTATTCTAATAGTAGAGTAATATTAATTAATATATTACAAAGAGTTATCAAATTCAAAATATGTAGTCTTTATTTATAGTTTGAAATTTTTGTATTGTTTGAAAAGAAATTTATAAATAAATAATTTCAAAATTAATAACTGATATCATTTTTATCACCTGTTCAAAACTGGTTTGAAACCGATTTTTGGGTTTATCAAAATTGTTTTTTACTGAAAACTGGTTGTTTGGTCTTATGAAAACTGTGTTTGTTGCCAGCATTAATTTGGCATAATTGCATATTAGATGAGAATTCAATTTTAGTAAGAATTGTAAGATTAATAGTAATTCTTTTATTTGATTATAAAAGAATTACTGTCATTCATCAGAATGTTCTTATATCATGACATTGTGATAAATGACTATTGACAATACAGATGTAACCAATCTTTGACAGTCTTTTCAGTAACGTAAGATATAAATTTGATAATGATATTCTGAAAATATTTTTATTTGGAGTGAATTTTGTGCAGCTTTTTATATTAATACTGATCAGTTTATATAGTACAGTATAGTTGTAAGGAGTCATTCAAAAATTTATTTCTTTGAAAAGTCATTAAGACAGATTTGAGTTTGAGTGAACTAAAATAGGATGCATTAATTGAAAATGGATGTTAATGTATGTACTATTTTGTAAATGAAAACAAATGGGAAGAATATTATTTTTGCATAGAGAATTGTGGATTGCTATTGTAAAGACTTAAAATGACAGCAAAGTAATTTGATGGTCAAATAAAATTTAAACAATAATTACTTCTAAGTGTTGTTTCTTTTATTACTTCTCACCTGTTGGCATTAAGGTCTGTATTCATATTGATTAATTTTTTATCTTGGCCTGTATTAAAGGGCGGATTGAAAAGTGGAATTCAGTTACTCGAAGAAATTCTGAAGACCTGACCTGAATTTGATTCTGGATTCTACAATTAGACATACTAAAATGATTTGCACATATGGCTCTCAGAATTGGTCATGTGACTTATTCACACACTGTTCCAATATTGAAATCATATACAGTAAGAGCCATTGTAACCATAGATGTTATCATTAGTGGTTTAATGTTAATCAGAATTATCATGTCCCAAAGTATGTAAGTTAATAATAATTATGATTATAATATGGCATTAATGATAATTAAAATTAATAAATCTGAAAGTTTTACAAATTTTAATTGTTTTGATGTCCTTTTAATATTAAAGAATCAATAAAATCAGAATTTTCACTAATTGTAGTGTTATTTTATCTCACTTAATCTTTTATTGCCATTAGTATACACAAGTCTTTGAATATAATAAATGTATTTTACTATATTATGAATTAACTATGTTGGACAGTATATAGTCAAAATATCACTCTTAATGTAATAATAGTAAATAACAAATTACCATGTGTTTTCATTTGAAAATAAGTTTTGACATGTGCTTTACCTGTAGGCAAAATATGTACACTTATTGTATTACACAATAACACACTACCATATGTTATTGATATGAGACCGGAAACAGATGTACACAGATCAGACAAATCTGGAAGAACTGGTTCATTTGATAGCTCTGATGTAAGCAAAACCTTATTAGGAATGCATACAAGTACTGCCATCATAGCATTGAGTTAAAGAATGGCAGAAGTTGATTTGATAGGCTACCAGTTGGACAATGTTGACTTCAGGAAATTAACATGAATGTATGGGGGTAACACTGTTTCAGTCTCTCCCATAGAATATGATGAAAGGCTTATTCATTGACTAGTTCCAGTTTGCATTTATTTCTCAAGAACTGGACATTGTATATTGACATTAAAAATAAAATTATGAACAGTTTTATAATTATCAAGATATATTAAATTCATTTAACTTTTCTATTAAACAATAAAAAATAAAAATTGTTTTATATTTGGGATGGGTTATGCAAATTTTTAAGACGAAATTGTAATGTACAGGTTAGAAAATGGCAAAAGAATATAATGAAGTATTAGTCATGTTGTACTGTACAGTACATCACAACTTCAGTTAAAAATTTATTTAATTTTAGCGAATACTTGATTTTTCTCATTTTATTGTTTTTCTTAATTAATGATGATGATTGAAGAATTACAATAATGAATCAGAAGAAATTTCGACCATTTTCGATTATTTAATTTCGGTGCTGGAAATAAGCAAAAAAAAAAAAGATTGTTTTCGATCGTCTCGAGTTTTCTTTTTCCTATAGTATTTTATAAAAGCAAAACTTTCATGATTTATTCAGACATTTAAAACTTATTTATTTTAGGAAACTGAAAAGCTAAATGCCAAATTTTGACGATTTTAGATTATTTCGCCAGTTACACATGAACGAATGTGATGATGAAAAAAAGAAGAAAACTGATTTAAAATTATTTCTGAACACAGCTCAATTTCATACCAAGAAAACTGAATTCAACTCAAATTGGAGTTGAAAAAACACTATTGCATTCGAAAAATATCAGATATTAGAGATATTTTCTCTGAATAAAGGCCAATGATCGTGCGATTCGAATTGTTAACGGACAAGATTCTACCGTATCATTAATTTAATGTGTAGGTATTGAAGAATGCTAGCTTGTTGCTGGCTTGTATAAATTAAAAATAACAAAAATGATTGAATATATCGGTTTGCTTTTATGATAGTTAAAACTTTTCGTACTTGTAAGAAACCCGATTTTTTTTCTTTTAAAAGTTTTTGAAATTTAAACTAAGATTATTTTAAAAGGAAAATTTAAATTAAACTATTAAATTGTATTAGAATTAATAAACTAACAAATGAATCAAAATTATTATTAAACTCTTCTTTGCTTTCATTGATTATGAAATTTAATTATGTTTTGATATATGTTTGTTTACATAAGTTTTGAAAGATTGGCATAATAATTAGTTTTAGAAATAAAGATCATATATTTTATACATGGTGTGCTCTGTTTCTGTCATTCAGAGAAAAATTATCTTTTGTTTATCGTTACTGTTGTTTTTTTACATAAGACAGAACTCATAAGCAAGGAACAATTTATGAAATTCTAAATAAAAATTTTTTTATTTAAATGTGATTTACAAAATATCTAATTTGATTTAATGAGATTATACATAAATAAACTAATAAAACTACATTAAATTTAAATGAGTTTAATAATCCAAAAAATATTTAAGAACTATTTTTCGCATAGAAAATGCTTAGTTTTTTTACTCGTCCCCTAAAACTGAAATTTGTTCATTCTTTTTATGAAGAAGCAAAGTCATTTGAATTGATACTGTCTTATATTTGCATTTGTAATTTAAATGCAGATACTTGTATTTAATTCTAAAATTTTATTTTTGTCAGCTAAATTATTTTGTTTTTTTTAGATGTAATTACTATTTTGTGCATGCTTAATTTTTTTATATTGTATTGGAATTTTATCATTGTTTATGTAAACTTTATTAATATAAAAGTTTTTGCAAATCATTAATTGAAGCAATAATAGAACTTCAAAATATTTTTAAAAACATTGGAATTATTTTTTCTATGTTTTATAAGGTAACAACAGAATACTATTGCTTTTACAATAATTTGTTAAAAATTTATTATTTCTTCTTATCTCTAGTAGTTTTTGCTGGTTTTCCTGCTTATATCTTGAAAAGAATTTAATAAGCTTGAAAATACAATAAATCTTATATGATGTATTGTTTTCAATATTCTAATATAATGCAAATTGATTTCACCTAACTTCTTAAATATATTTTATCATTCATCCAGTTATCAAATGCAGTAAACATAGCTATTAATGTAATTTTCCTTACTTATATACGTTTATATACTTATTTATTTAAATTGTTTATTATGTTATAGTGAATTTCAAAAGAAGTAGGGAACTCATTAAATTTTTTATCAATTTTTAATTTAATAAAATTTAATAAAATGAAAAATTAAATTATAACTGCATATTTAATTTTTGCACTTCTAACAAAAATTATAATAATTTTAAAAGATATCTTATTGAATCTTTCAGGCATTTTCTGTATTTTTTGTGTTCATTGCATTCACTTCAGACATGATTTGTTTTCTCTTCATCCCGGTTCATTGGCTATTTTTTGCTGCAAGTACATATGTCTGGGTACAATATGTTTGGCACACAGGTAAGATGATACTCTTGTTTTACATAATAATTAAAATTTTTAAAAAGTTTTATTAGGTAGATATAATTTATAAATAAAATAACTATAAAAGTAGTATTAAAACATTTTCTGTCTTTAATTTAAAAAATTAAATTATAACATAAAATTAAAGTTAAAATTGTTATAAATAATGCTTAAAATTTAGTATGAAGCTCAATTTAAATTTTATCAAGCTGCATAATTTTTTTTAAAATTAAAGTTATCAAACTGCCTTAACCAAACTAATTTTAATTAAAGATAATTAACCAAAAACTTTCTGAAAAAAAATATTTTCATAGAATTTATAAATCTTAACTTTTCTCATTGAACAGTTGATACCATTTTTAAAGTCAAATATAACATATTATAAAAAAAAATTTTGTCTCATAATTATTGTACAAGAAGGGCCAGCAAACCAAATGCACCTTGACCTAAAAAACATTTATCTCTGGCAGGGAATCAAATCCTGATTTTCTGTAATTGTTGTTTATAATAGAAATGATTATAACTACATTCAAACTTTTTCATTTTATAAAGCAATTTATAAAATGAATTTATAAAATGAATTTTATAAATTCATTTTATAAAATTCATTCTTAAGTATTCTTAAGTATCCTTTTTTTTTATTACAAAATAAATCTCTTGTGTTAGAAATTTTTTGGCAAAAATATCTGGTTATATACAAGCCTTAAATATACATTAGTTATTTTGATAAATAGTAATTTAATGTATAACTTTTATCATCATTCACATACATTTTGAAATCTTTTACAAAATAATTTTTTAAAATAATAATTAATAATAATAATAATCAGAAACATTTTCGCAATGAATAAAATCATTAAAACAAAATTGTGTTTATAGTATTTTAAGGCAGATTAAATTAAGGTCTTCACAAATGACATTTTTAAGACAAAATTTTAAAAAATATATATTGTATTTATTTTAATAATTTTAATTAAAGCTACTGTATTATGGTAATATGCTCTTCTTATTTGCATCTGCATATTAGATTTCAATATTTAAATATAATATAAATATAAATACAAATTAAGCTAAAGATTTCACTCTTAATGCTTTCTTAGGTGCCCTAAAAAAGAAAGAAAATAATATATCAATTCAAACTAATAGATTAGTATTACAGAAACAATTATATAAAAAAATATCTTCAAAAAATCTGTTTAAGAGTTACTTATTGGCATTACATTTTATCTGTTTTATTTTAGACAGAATTTAAAATATTTCTGGGGAATAGATAACTGAATATTATCTTGTAATCAGTGTACATTTAGGGACTGGAAATATTTTCTCCAATATGAATGTAACCAAAGCACTTATACTTGATGTACAGTTAAATTGATAATGAATATTTGGCAGTCATTTAGCTTTAACTATAAATTAGGTTTGTGAATTATATATATATATATATATATATATATAAACAATTATTCTTTTACTATCTGATAAATCTTAACACAACATATTGCATTTTGCAGCATACTTTAGTTAATTTTTTTAAAGCTGGATCATAGCATCAGAAGTAATTGATTTTCTTGAATTTAAATGAATCAAAACTCAAAAATAAAGTTTGATTGTAAGATTAACCTTGAATATGGTGTTGACAAAATTTTTAATGTTTAATACAAATGTTTAGGAAAAAAAAAGATTGACATAGAAGAGAATTGAATTTGTAACTTCTGCAAACAGAGATATGTTACCAAGTTCAGTTTTTAGTCTTTAATTTATAATTTTAAAAACAATAAAAAGAAAAAGATTTTTAATTACTAAAGTATTTAAGATAGGATGACTACACTTTTCTCAAAACAAATTGTATAGTGAATTCATTAATTTCAAATCTAAAAATACTTAAGAAAAAAATCTGGTGATATTTGACAAATTATTTTATTTTGATATGTAATTCAGTAATAATTATAAAGTGAATATAAATTTAATTATAAAATGTCAAACTTTATTATCAAATATAATTACTAAATTTCTGTTTTATAAGAAATAATGTTAATTGATATTTTAATAAACCTTTGTATCAAATTATTAAATTCATTTTCTTTTGAAGATGTTTGTTTTTCTAATAATATTGCTTAAAATATCTTGAAATGAATAAAATCATAAATTACATGAATTTAATGAGCTGAGAGTAAATTATTTTATAATTTTATTTTCTAGAGAGAGGAGTTTGTCTTCCAACAATTTCTCTGTGGTTGCTATTTGTGTATATAGAAGCATCAGTGCGGCTCAAAGAACTTAAAAATCTACCATTTCATTTAGATTTATGTAGGCCATTTGCAGCTCATTGGTAAGTACTTTTAAATTTATCATTTTTCTTAAAATTTTATTATGTTTTACTTTTTAGATTCATTGATGATTATAGTACTTACATTTTATGAAAGTTTATAAACTAGCTTTTGATTTTATAAAAAAAAGAAAGTTAGGATTTATAAACACCTTCAACTAACAATGAACATAACTTAAGTATCCTCTTCCAGTTCTGATGAATTTCTTTTATATATGCTATAAAATATACAATAGGTAGTGCTTTATTACTATAATTCCTCAGTTTTAACTTAAAGATTTTTTTAAACCCATTTTTACGTGTCTAAAACATTGAGGTGTCTAATATTTATAGACCAAAACAACGGTTTGAAATCATGATGAATAGACCATATGATGTATTATTTTTTAGTAATAGATGTTTTTGGCTATGTTGTTCAATTATCATATTAGTTCAAATCAACTTTGCTGGTAATGGGCATTCAATTTAAATTGCTTATTTTAGTGGTTTAAAATGGTTTTAAGATGATAAACATTGATGCAACATTAAAATAAAGTTATTATATATGCAGAAAGGTATAGAAATAGAACTGCTAAATACAATATTATGTATTTTTAGACATTTGTATTGCCTTGCTAACTTATTAATTCATGAAACTTTTGTTAATTAATAAGTTAGCAAAATAATACAAAAAAACCTTAAAATTTAATTTCAGTATTAATCTTAAGAATTGAAATAATAAGATAGCGAATGTTCTGTATTTTATATTCCATGTATAATAGAGATATAACTATATTTTGTTTGCATATATGAACTAAAATACATTTATTTCATTTTAAATATGGGTATATCTTAATATATTTTCTTTAATGTTGGAATAAAAACTCAAATGTGTAGAGATATAATTATGATTAATCTCTGTTGTGCTGGACAAGACTCTCACAATATTTTTTATATTAGCAATATTAGTTTCAACTTTTCATATTTTGTGAATATTGGAAATTTATCTATTAAAAAGTTGCACAGAATTCCCATATTTTTCATAATACTGTTGTATATTGTGGATCATTTATAAAAAATATATTTCTGTTCAAAAAATGAAAGAATTTTCAATATAAACCTAGTATACATTAAAGCAATCATATGTAGTTCATATATTATGCTTTTTTTAAAATTAATTTGGTACTTGGAATGTTATACCTATAAAAATAATAGGCCAATAGTATATTTGTAATTACTGGTAGCTATTAAAATAAACTATGATGAGAATGTCCCCATTTATATTTGCATGCTTAAATTGAAAAACAAATTAAAGATATAGGATTTTATTAAACAAGTTCTGTTTAGAATAAAAAATAAACTGCACAGGCAGTTCAAAAAGTAATATCTGTTTAATAATATAAATAAACTTAAAACAGTTATTATAAAAATAACTGTTGTTTAAAAATACAAACAGTTGACTATTGACCAATCATATTTACCTTTTTCACAAATTATTATTTATAAATATAAATATTTATTTACAAAAAACTGTTGATTCAACCAACAGTGTTGTGTAATAGAATTTCTTTATCAATTTGTTGAAATAAATGTTAGTTACATCCATGTAAAATCCAAAAGTTTATAAAAATGAAACAGTTGATGTTAGCAACATCAAAAGTGGCTAAATCATTTTAAAAATAGAAACACCACTATTTTGAATAAGCCTTGTAGTGGTAAATGGTAGATGTCAATAAGTATGACAGATGAAATTTGTCAAAAATTCAAGGCATGATTTAAATGACTGTTGTTTGAAGATTAGAGAAATATCAGAAATATTGGGAATATCCATTGGACACTTTTTTTTCAATTATCAATAGTTTAGTATATTGAAAAGTAGTGTCTTACCAGATTCTGAAGAAGATTGACTGTTATTTTTGAGTTTTGATGCAGCACCCAGCCTATAGTCCTGATCTAACACCTCCAAACTTTTCTTATTTGGTTACTTGAAGAAACAGCTATGAAAACATGTCTTTCAATTAAATAATGATCTTAAGGAAACTGAAAAATTGGTGCAGAATGTAGGAATCTTCTTTTGATAGATCAGTTTTCATATCATGGAAAGAATGATATCTAAAATGTGTAAATGATGATGGAGGGTACATAGAACAGTTTTATTCTGTAAATATACTTTGTTGTTCATGTTAAAGTTAATTAAAAGTTTTTGGATTATTTAGATATTTTATCATTATTGAACAAGTATTACTTTTTGAACTAGCTTTATATAATATTTTTATGTTAATTTATTATAATTTTTACAATATAAAATGAATTATTCTGACTAAATTTATTCTGTAGTTTTTATTATATCGAAGTTACTTATTATTATTTTATATTTTTTTTAGCATTGGCTATCCAGTTGTTACTCTTGGGTTTGGGTTTAAAAGTTATATTGGTTACAGAATGAGGCTTGTAAGTTCTGTTTTTTTCAGTATTAATTTTTAATATAATATGCTTGCAAATAAACAGTACTGAAAATATGTTTTGTTATTCATTATTAATGAGATTAAACTTTTATGAAATAAAATATTAATATGGTACAGTGGGTGATTGGTTAACGAACAGTTCAGACTGCAAACAAATTGGACAACAAACACTTTCATGAAAGATTTTTATGTTTGGACAACAAACATCCCACAGAACAAACACAAGAAAAAGAGACGTAAAATAATGAATACCAATTGGTTTTATCCTGTCTCCAGGTGACAATTTGAAATCTTTTGGAGCTTGAGAGACATTGACGCTCAACCAATACTGATCAGATAGTATTCCTCTTAATTTTAAAACTCCCTTATAATTCCAGCTTTTTGTTTACCATTCTGACAAAGAACTTTTTTATTGCCTTCATGAGACTGTCAGGTGGGTACTCTTTAAGTTTTGCATCATTTTTATTTTTGAAGGTGGGAGTTTAACCTGTCCAGTATTGTTCCCGACATATCTTGGATCGTGATCTACTGTCCTTGACCGGTTGACCCGAGATATCTTGTTTCAGCATCAGAATGCTTTGAAACTGGACGTCACTAGTCTTTATAATTTTTATATTAAAACTAACTTCCGAAATATAATTCTTTTTGTTTTTACATTTATTAATATATTTATTTTGTTTGTGCAAAATAAAAAAAAAATTTTTGGACACTACAATAGCCATGATTATTTTTTCAAAAACATGTAATTTTTGTTAGGCTTAACATCGACAAAAATTCAATATAGTGCCACACGCAATGGAGAAAAATTTCAACATTGGATAGGTTAACTGTTCCATCAGATATTCATTAATGTTTTAACACCAAATTTCGAATTTTATCTTGGCCTCACATTTACATAATTTTTTTGTGCGCTAGTTGATTTCTGTTCTCTGAATTTTTGTAAGTGCTTTTCTGAACTTTTTATTTAAAAAAGGAATTGATTATATTATGGAGCTTAAAAAGAGTGGAATTTCAAGAACTGGGCTCACCATAGGAACCAAGCAAGAGATAATAACCAAGGTAGAGAGTGGGCAGAAGATGTCTGATGTTGCTCGGCAGTATGGCTTGAACAGGTTATAGCAGACACAGTCTTAGCTAAGAAAGATATAATCAAGAAGATTGAGCAGCTAAAGGAGTAATGAAAATCACATCTGAGAAATAAAGAACATTGAAGAGCTCATGATGGAACCTGAAACTGATCTGATGACAGAAGAACTCCAAGAAACTCAGCGAGATGTGTTTTCTTCTGAAAAAGTGGAAGATGAAAGAGGACCAATACCAACATCTTTTGAAGAAATGGGAGGATGTCAGAACAACAGTCATCCAAATGGCATTTAAACCAGATTGAGGTTAAAAGGCTTGGGGATCTCTACAACGACAATGCTATTAATTACTTCCGAAAAATTCTGAAGAAGAGAGAAAAGCAATCAACATTGGACAGATTTTTTAACCCCCACAAATGGAAAAAACATGACTGATAAAAAGCATGACTGTGTATATATGTATTATTATTATTATTATTACATATAAATAAATGTTGTATGAAAGTATATAATTTTTTATTTTTTTTGGGGTCTCCAGAACGAATTAATCAAATTCCCATAAAAATCTATTGTAAATTGATAATTGGTTAACAAACAGTTCGAATAACAAACATGGTCTTGGAACGGATTACGTTTGTCAACTAATCACCCACTGTATTTGTTTAAAATTTTATAATAAGACTTGTTTGTGCTAAAAATATAATAATGGAAAAAAGATTCATTTATAATATTTACAACAGATTACATATTGTATATTTATATATGTATAAATCAAATTACAAATCTCAATTGAAGTGATTTAAACTATGATATAATGAGTTTTATAAATCTGGCTTATATAACAGTATAATGACATCTATCGTCTAAAAATCTTAATCTATATAATTATTTTTGTATTCTGAGAAAGGACAGATCAACATGCAGAAAGTTGGAACTAAAGTTTTGTAATTTAATATTCAGTCATTGTAGGAAAAGATGAAACAACTACTACAGTATGGTAGTATTAATATATCACTTAAATACAAAACACTATTAATAAGAGAATAGATTTTCTTTTGTCTATGAAATTCATATTCCACATATATTAATTATTTTTTGGAATATGCTGAAAGTTAAGTTTTTCTATCAAGATCCTGTGACAATAGTCTTTAAATTTAAAAAAAAAAAAAAAACATTGTAGCTTTAATAATAAACAAGTTATATCATAATCTGTAATTTCAAAGCTACTTGAAATTGTATCTTTAGCAGTCAAAATAGTAATAAATATGTATTTAATAACATACCAATATAACAGAATACTCACTATAATGTAAATTTATAGTTTACATATTTGTTATTGCATATGTTTTTCTTCATTTAGTACTGTTTATTTAATGTCTTATTACATACAATATATTGCTTTTAAAGCTTACTAACAGTAAGTTTAACTTTTTTATAACTATCATTAATATTATATTTATTTCAAAATATTCTTAGTATTAAGAAGTTATGTTTTTTGGATAAATTTTAGTCTTATCATTATTTAGAAATAAGTAAAAGTTTTTGAATATAAATTGTTTCTATGTAATAATACAACAATTTAATTTATATTTATAACTTCTGATCTGGAGTTTCTGTAGTTCTGTGATAATTAGATATCTTCTTCATGGTTCTATCATACAAGGGAAACTATATTTTTTAAAGGAGAGTCATCTTTATTGTTTTCAACAGTTCAAAATACATTTCTATTGAAAGCAATAAAAATGACTTGTCTTTAAAAAAGTAGTTTCCATTATATGATAGATCCATGAAAGAAGATAATATCTAATTTTAACAGAACTATATAAATTAAATCGTTCATAAATAAAATATGCTATTTATAGGCTCTTCTTTATACTGAGTAGCAGATAATGAATCTGTTGACTCCAGCACTGGATAGCTGAGCAAGGGGCAATGAAATTTGCAAAAATTTCATTATTACTCTACAAATATTTCAGTTAAGAAATAGGAATATTAATATTAAATTGAGTGTATGATAAATAAAAACCATATTCAGTGTTTAGACAAAAGTTCTTGTCTATGAAATGAATTAGTTTCTTTTTGGAAATTGTAGTAAAATCAAATATAAAATACCTTAAACTCCCAATGCTTAGAAGACAACATTGAATCAGTTTTAAACAGAATTTGGAAATTTTGTCAAAAATTAGGATGAACAATAGACATAATGGATTCATTATTTATACACAGTAAATAAACAAATAAAAACAGATTTGATATACAAACAAAAAATACTGAATTATTCTAAACATTAATTATATTCAGATATGGATTCAGAGTAGGGCACTTGTGCATAAGTTTCTATAAATCAATTATTTAATGTACTCACAAATGCTTTATATAACCTAACCTTATACATCTTTTACTTGTATTAAAGCCAAACAATTGCCAGGTTGTTTATATTGTATCTTTTATTTGTTTAATTAGTTTTTAAAGTTGGCAATTAGTTATCTTCAGTTAGTATTCAATAATATACCATAAAATAAATTTTAATATCAGCTACAACATGAATTTAATGTATTTATATTAAAATTCAAAAACATCATAGATTATGAAGATACTAAATATTCAAATTTTGCTTACCTATATTTAAAAGTATTATATAATTTTTTGAAATACTGCCTCACATTTTACTGTGGAACTCTATCAGAGTTAAAGATAATAGTTTAAAGATATAATGCATCAGTTATATATATGTGGAAAATAAAATTGGAATAAGATCTTTAGAAATTTTAAAGACTATCCTATAATTTATGGATTATATATTGGCAACAAGTAAAAATAATTTGGTCAAATTTCATAATAATCATGAACCACAAACAGGGCCAGATTAACCCACTTTGGAGCCCTAGACATTTTCTTCTTACTGGGCCCCCTCCCTCTCCCACAAGAAATAGAGCACACAAAAAATAAAAAAAAACAATAAATAAAACAAAACTAAATAATGTGAAAAATTAAAACAAATCTTAAATTTTTATTAATAAAAAATATATAATTGCTATAAAAAATCTAAATTATCGGAAGAATCTTATTTACAAATATTTTCAAAATAGACAGTTTGACCGAGCCCTAGACATTGTCTCATTTGTCTATGCGATGATCCAGCCCTGACCACAAGTTATAAATAGCTGTACTCAAATAAAAAATTTATTACATAATAAAAACAGTTAAGATACTGAAGTAACTAAAAATATGAAAACAGTTTCATAGTATTTGTATAAAGATTATTTTTTAAAGAATATGTGTTATGGTTATTTGTAAAATATGTGTATAATCTGTAATTTTTTTTAAAGCAAGACTTTGGAAAATACTCGAGCAATTTAATCTTTTCATTTAGAGGTGACTGAAATTTTCAAAGATTAATCTAAACTTTAACATGTCCAATATACTAATGATTCTGAAGATTTTCAGTTTTGGTCATTTTTGTTTTTTCTTTCATGTAACTGAATATTTTACAAAATATACAGAATGTGCTTAACATGTTAACCACCACCATTGAAAAAATTTTACTGTTTTCTGAGTCCTTTTCTCCCAAATTTTTAAAACGTCATTCTGATACACTCTGTATAGATTTAAGTTCTTTTCATATCAAAAAATACAAATTTGCTCTTTTAATTGATTTTTTAAAAATGTTTATACTAGTTTTGAAAGTTTTGTTTGAAGTATAATATCTATACCTCAAGGCTTAGGTGGCCAAAGAATCCATTACAGCCGTTTCTGCTTGTGTCATAATCAGACAATGATTACTCCTAGTGGTCTGTCAAGGATATCCAGAGTCTGCTGGTCTTGTACATGTGTTTCATGTAGCCACTATGCCTATCACTACCTTACAGTCAGGTCGAATGGCCCAAATGACAAAATGACTATTCTGCTTCCCTCAGCCGAAGGATGCAGTCTTTTTCAAACTCTGTCAACTGTGTGTAATGTCATTGATTGCATTATATAGACATGTCTTGCATTCAAACACTTCTAAACAAAAAGTACACTGAAAATTCTGAACACAGTCTGTATAAGCCATTCTACAGGATACTGGGATAGCAATTTTAAGGCACTCTTGTTTCATTACCTGGCATACAATTAGATCACAACTGAAGACAGTAGAACCACACTGATCCAAGTGGCATTCTCATCATTCCGAGAAAACGAGGGAAATGCGTTTCTGTTTGTTTTAAGGAAACAGGTAATTTTTTTATGGTCTAATCATTAATGGAATGTTGACTGATATGTTAGAATAAATAAAAAAACAATGTTTTATTGAAATCTTTTTATTGGAAGATACTAATATTTTGGTTTCTACATTGAACAAATCACTTGGATCACTTTGATGGGAGATTGTGACTTTCTTACAGAAGAGTTTGGTTTTTGCATTTGGTTTTTTGGATCAATGTAGCATGCAAATTTACATTTTCTCCTATGCATCCGTGCGAAAATCTGTAATTTTGGAAAAATGTCACTTGTATCAGTATGGTTCTACCATTGCCAACTGTAATCATTTAAATACTTGTCTGAAACAGCCATTTTACAATATTAGAATACAACTACCAGTACGTCTTTGCAGTAATTGAACAATTCTACTTGGGTGTGCAACTTTTTGCCATTCAGTGTACATTTTTCATTGTTTTATCTTTTATAATCAGAGGACAGAAATAGAATTTAAGAAAAATGAAAATGCTGTTTTGATTAAAACATTTATTGAGTGAGTTCACAGAGATGAAAAGTCAGATTATTATAAATATAGTCAGCTATTTATTTTTTCACATTTTTCAGCAGATATTTCACTAGATAGAAAATTTACACCATGTGTTGGTTCTAAAAAATATTCAACATTATACCATATAAATGCATACTTGCTTTAAAATTGTAGAAATTATCAACACACATTTACATTATATCATTAATAAATTTCTCACATTATATCATGAGAGCTTGAAAACAATATTAAAATTGTACATTAGTAATACAGGTAACCCCCCGTATAACACGGTAGTTACGTTCCAAAAAATTGCCGTGTTATGCGAATCCGTGTTATACGAAACAAAGAACTAATACGAAAAGGAGGGTTAGGTTCCAAAAATTAAAAAACATGCTAGTATATTTTCATAATTAAGATAAATATCTTCATTAAAATTTTTTTAAGTGATACATATTAATATAAATTAAACAATGTTTTCTTCGTCATCACTAAAAACACTATTAATTAACCGAGAGCGTTTTCTTTTTGGCAAGTTATCCTTATCCTCTGAGCATTTTTCTGCATTATCTTCAGATCCATGCTTTACCTTTTGCAAAATGTATGTAATTTTAGATTGCTTGCTTCTAGTTAAAAGGTCTTTATAAATTTCCTTATATGGTGCTAAGCACTTATGAAGAATAAAGCAAGTATGGAATAAGGGAAAAACATTCGGCAACATCAGAAGCAGAAGCGTCGCGATCTGGCAACATTGAAACAAGTTTCGAGAAGGACCACGTGTATCGACAGAAGGCGAGAAGAGAAAATTTACATACTTAATTAATAATAGTTCACGAAAATTATAATTTTCGTGAACTATTATTAATTAAGTATGTAAAAATTTATTACATTTCCTGTTGTACGAGGGTTTTACCCAATTCTCGAATCGTCAGAGTAAATCCGTGCTGTAAAAGTACCATGTTATACAGGGGATGGTACCAATTCTCGAACCGTGTTAGAGCGAATCCGTGCTATAGAAGTGCCGTGTTATACGAGGGTTACCTGTACATACATCTATATAAAACAGATATAAATAAATGGCAATTATATTCCAAATAATTGCTAAAATCTTATGTTTTTTTTTAATCTTGTCTTTAATCCATTTTCAAGTATTTTAATATGGGCACCTACATTTGTATTAAGTATAACAATACCACTTACTATAAAATTATCATATGTACATGGTTGATAATTAAACTATTTATGTTAATAAGCAAACATTTAGAACATGTACTTGGTTAATAGAAACATTTTCAACTGATATATCAGATTTAGGTTAGATAAATACTAAGTAAACACACAAAATGAAAGATTCAATAATCTGTGTGTGTGTTTTTTTTTTAACTTGAAAATCCATTCACAATTAGATCCATAAGTGTAGGTTTTTCCTTTCACTCTCTTAGATTTATAGTTATAGCTCATGGAATAAAACAAAATAAAATACAGAAAAAAACTGTATATGTGTTTCGATCAAAGTGAATATTCAAATCTTACCTGAATTCTATTAAAGTAATAAATACTTATAGCATTGTAGTTTTTATTTCATGGGCTTGCTGCAGAAATACAAAAATATTAAAATTGAGAAAAATGTAAGATATAACTTTCTGAGAAATAGTTTATACATGAGAAACTTAATTTGCAATAAAAACTATGAACCTCATTGACTTTTCCATTATAATTACAGATTCATCACACACTCACCTTTTCGATTTTTTTATTCAATCAATGCAAAATTTCCCAGAATGCATTTAGGTCCTCCTCAGCTGGATAAATTATATATACATTTGACATTATTAAGTTACCTGGCTGAGGAAGACTTTTGTACAGCCAAAATGCATTCTGGGAGATTTTGCATTGATTGAATAAAAAATTGAAAAGGTGTGTGAATCTGTAATTATAATGGAAAAGCCAATGAGGTTTGTAGTTATTTATTGCAAATTAATTGATAATACAGATTAGATGTGCCCTCTAGAACCATAGTCATGGAAGTGCAGATATATATGTCTTGTAATTTTATTTAATTTGATTTTGTTATTTTATGTATGTACTTTTAATTTCATTTTGTAACTATTACATGCATGTATAATCTTTATTTTGTATAAATATACATATTTCAAAATAATTATTTTGTTTATTTGTTACAACATTGTGAATTTTTTCAAAAATTAAACTATGCACCCTTGATAGTTTTTGAAATTTTTATTGCATCCTTAGTAGCAAAAAGGTTGCCGATCCTGGACTAGACTATTTTTTTTCTGGCTCTGTTACAAGGTAGTTTCAAAAAGTTTCTGGAATTATGCTGGGTTAATCAATTAAACACGATGAAAAAGGGAACATGTAATGCATGTCTTAGCTAAACATGTCAGGAATAGATAAATATATTCAAACAAGTCTGTACTCACTGCAAAGTTGGCAATAATTACCATTTACTGAAGGTCGTGTTAGTCAGATATCGTGAAACAGAGTCTAGCGAAAATGTCCGTGGAAGGTAACATGCAAATATCAAATTTGTGTGTTATTGGGGAAAAAACCCTCTGAGATCTTCAAGATGCTTCAGGATGCTTATGTTGAATCTTTGTGAATGCTCATGGTGGACGTCATGCAATTTCTACCTCTTCCCCTGGTTGAAAGATGCCATCAAGGGACCACTTCAGGAATGTGGATGAGGTTATACAGAGTGCAAAATCTGTGTTGCAGGTGCTGTTGTGAGAAGGCTTTCAAGAATTTTTTCAGCAGCTATACTAGCATTCACAAAAGTGTGTGGTTGCCGAAGGACAATACTTTGAAGGACAACACATTGCTTGATTTGTCAATTGTACACATACTTTTGAGTAATAAATCAATTTTGGAAACTTTTTGAAGCTATCTTGTATATATAACAGTGGGAAAGTATGGTAATTGGTTAAAACATGACCCCAGATTTTTGGTCTTAGAAACTTGAAATGTTGAAAAATGCAAAAAAATTCAAGAATATTTTCTGTGTGGGTGGGTAGCATAATTTTGTTCACATTGTTTGAAGTTTAATAACTCCTGTGCTTTTTGTTGAACAAATTTTGTTGAATAATTGTAACGCCGCCGTTTTCCATGCTGATGCTATTTTGTTTGATTCTCGAAAATTTATATTTTGCCCTTATGCGATCGTGGATCCAACAGAGATTGCAATCGAATGGAGCAAGGCAGATATTATACAAAAGGTTGAAAATAGACGACATCTAAAATAAGCAGAGGCCTGGCACATCTATAAATACAGGGAAAAAGGGCAAAATATAAATTTTCGAGAATCAAACAAAATAGCATCAGCATGGAAAGCGGCGGCGTTACAATTATAAAGAACAAATGGACAATATGAAAATGGAAAATTGCGCAATAGAATCTCAGAAGATTGTAGAGCATACGTTTTGGAATTTCCGTTTGGCAAATTTAAATTCTGTTAGTTCGATCCTGAAGAAGGTCTGTTAATTTGACTGAAAATGTTCGAAAAGTTTTAAAATAGACTGCATTTTAAAGGTATTTGGAGCTTAAATGCTGATTTCTTCATATTCCAATGATTGATCATTTCAATATTTAATTATTCCTGATTTGTATTTTTGGTGACAAAAACGTTTTATTTTTAACCAGTTCACCATATCACTCTTTGATCTTTTGTTTTTATTTTTCATTAGTTAAGTCTGACAAATCTATGATTTTTAAAATCTTTGAATGACATTTTGCACACATTGTATGTGGATTTTTATTGTTCTTTAGATGTTTTGATATGGTTATTCTGAAAATACCCAGCCAATCTTGAATAGTGTAAATGGATATGTATTTCTTGGCTCTTTCAATAGAAGTTTGCATGCTATCAACTTCCATGAAGCTATGGCCACTTTCTAAAAACTTATGTTCAATATTATCTAAACTTATTGTTTCACTGTATTTAGTTCAAAATATATTTTTGTTATGGTTTTGTCCGCAAGTATCCAATTATAATTGCACATGTTTCACTTCAGGTTTTAATTGCATTATACTGTATACTGTACTTAAATAATCAGGTTCCATTTCTGAGTTTTTTCTTTTTCCATTCACTTCAGCCCAGCAATAGCAGAATGCATCATTTGAATTACTAAGTTAAGTTATACATATAAATTTTGAGACTATAATACATAGAACTCATGTCAAAAGAAGGCATTTGCAAAATTATTTTCTCAATTCCCGATTACCTAATGTAATGCACATAAATTCCTTGTGTTTTTGACAGTGTTCTTTGTCTCCATCTGTAGTTTTGTTGCATTCTATTTTCCACTGAATATACATTGTACAATGGAATCTTGCTTAGCAAGCATAATTCATTCCAGAATCTTACTTGTAATGTGAAACACTTGTTAAGCAAAACAATTTTTCCCATATAAATTAATGTAAAATACAATAATGTGATATTTGAGTATTTTTTCTATGCTGAAAAAAATACTCAAATATTTTGTGTATAACATTTATTCAATGAAAATTATACAATATACATTGTTAAGGAGCATGAATAATCTTCATCTTTTCTTCTAGCATGAAATGACCCAACCTGGAATACAAATTTGATCTGCAGAGAACAAAAAAAAAATCACAGATAATTTGTCTGATAAACGTGCCAAATGATATGCCAAATTCTTGGACTATGTAAAGATTCTATATTAAATATTAGAAATTAATTAATTTGACTAGAGGTAGGCAGTTATGCTACCATCTCATATTAATTTTAATAATTATAAATAAATAATTTTAATAGACATTTCTAAAAATTAATTTGGAATTGGTCATTAAAAAACCGGTTGCATCAACCATAGAGATGCCAACTTTATTAAATTTAACAGCATAACTGACTACCTCTAGTCAAATTAACTTCATAAGATTGTGTCATGTACAAAGTTTACACCAATTTTTTTTCAGATATATACTATACACTATATATATATATATACTATTATCAGATATATACATATTATCTCACTAACAGACTTGTAATTATTATTTAAGAATTCTTATAAGTTATACATTTTAGTGAGTTTAGATGAGGATCAAGATAGAAATGTATGTCTTTTCAGGAGTATTGCATATTCCTGAAGAGACGTATTTCTCCTTTCATCACAGAAAATTTTCTGTAATCTTTAAACTTTCAGGACCAGTCTTTTATATGGTTCTTTGTGACCTATATTATCTGTCTCAATAAAAAGTTTTTCCTTTTCATTTATATGTATAAGCACTGTCAATCATATCTGCGGAAGTGTATAAAGTTCTAGTAGAAACATTCTTGCATATTGTGAATTTATTTAAACTAATATTCAAGTAGAAAATTTTAGAACTGTTCCATGACTTTAGAACCATCAGTACACTCTCCTTTTGTTGATAATACACTTTTACACAAGGAGAAATTCTTTTTTGCTTTTTGTAATCAGCTTTTTAAAAATTTTTGCAAATAGACATTCTTGTATGCTCTGAAAAAGTTTGCCACAGTTATATTGACACTGTTTATGGTTACAGAATTTTGGATCAATTCTTTGTCTTCTTTTAATGTTTTTCATTCCACTTTGATGGCTCATTTCCACTGACTTCACTTTCTTTCTGTGTTGTATTTCTCAACTGTTTCTGGTGTCTCAGTTTCTTTTACATTCTCTAGCTTCTGATTTAGATTTATAGTCAAGATCTTGAACAGAACAGTCTGAATCAACATTGAATTTGTTTCAATGTAACTGTCACACTAGAACCATATTTGTTTCATCATAAGAACAGGTGACTTCATTTTGATTTTCCATTAGACTCTTTGCACTTTTTCCATTGTCTCATCTTCAACTTTCATTACAAGTTCATTGAAACACTCAATACTTGTCATTATTCTATCAGGAATCTCTTCAAGAGTTGAAAATAATTGTGTTTAAAATTTCTAGAATTTCTGCTTACTTCATCAATGATCATAGAATTTGCTTTTATGAACTTTTTAACTGTTGTAAGAATTTTTTCAACAAATTGTTTGCTAATAACATTCCTAGTCCACCTCTTCAACAGATAAATAGCATCAGCAGTTCCTCATATGCTAAGTAATTTGGCACTAGAGGCAGTTCTTAGGTGCCTCTAGTGCCAAATTACTTAGCATTTAATTAATAATAGTAGTAGTAATATAGCCCAATATAATTCAGCAGTCGTTTGGATTTAATATATAACTATTGGGTTTGGATGTTCGTATTTCTTTGTGTGTGTACAGTAAGACCCTGCTTAACATGGGGAGCATTCCTAGACGACAAAGCGCTAAATGAAACAGCATTAAACGAGGTCATTTTAACATAGAGTAAATAGGGATAGGGTAACAAGCGACCAAAAATAAACAAATTTTACTTTAATTTTAAGTTATTTTTATATTGATTTGCATAATAATATATGTTAAATAACACACAAACATATGCACACAGAAATGCAAAGTTCATTTTTTGTGATGAAGGTTCTGACTTTTCTGAAATTTTTGTTTTTTTGCAATGAAGTTGCGAAGTTTCATTTGTTGCTTTTTTTTTTCTTAAGCAAATGTTGGTAGCAGAAGATTGCATTCAAAACACCTTGTTTTGCTTTTGCACTCCTTTAAAAATCTAGATCATTCACTACAATTTGATCAATTTGATTTTGGTTATCATTACCAAACTTTTACTAAGGAAATATTCTGGGAAATTCTTTGGATTCTTCGTTTTCAGAATCACTAGTTTCCAGTTTCATGTGAATTCCATGTTCTTCCAGTTCTTGAAGGTCATCATTGGTAAGGCTCTCACCAGATACTTGTGGTAACTCCTCAATATCCTGCTCATCTACATCTCCTAGTTCTGCTGTATCAATTAGGTTGATAATTTGGCCAATCTAACAATACAGCGATAGACTCTTCTTGTTGAGAATTCTTCAGCCATAACTTCTTCCACACTTCGTTCATGCATTTATCAGTTAATTCTAGCCAAGAGAAACCGATATTGCCTATGGCATCCATGATGTTATATTTTTTCCAAAATTGCACCAAACAAACATAGATTTAAAGAGAGTATACTTTTTTGCCACCTTTTTCAGGTTGGTTCATGTTTGTAAATAATTGTATTATATACAAATCAATAAAATGCCACGATAATTTAAATTGGTGTAAATTTCGAGCTTTTTTTTTTTAAGGCTTCGAGAGACCATGTTATATCGAATCAGCGTTAAGCGGGATCTTACTGTATATATATACACCATGCCGAGTAGAAGCGATGGCTGGCTGAGTGCCATAGTGGGAGTTATATGCCATAGACGCTGAGTCATCTCCCACTGGCTCCATAAGTAATCAAGTATAGTTATATCTAAATTAATAAATTCTGGAAGCGAGGATTGGATGAAGATAGCGTAATTGGATATGCACCTGCATGGTATGCAAGAGTTGCAGGTTCAAGTCCTGCTTTGGGCCAATTTTTTCTTCCAGAACCTTCTTAATTATTAAAATATTAAAGTTATAGTGACTTAAAAACAGTAAAATTGATTTGTTTTATTAAAATAATTATAATATTTATAGTAATAATGAACAGTTATGTATTTGAACCAGAACAATAATGGACCAGGCTGCAGTTTTTTAGATCTCTATGCACAAAGCTATTGATTTTAGTAGTGTTTTGCTCTTATACATCATATTTTTCCTGTTAGCAAGCAGTCATCTGTCTAACTGTTATGATGAAAATTTTTGAAATAACATGACTTCTGGTTCAAACTGGAAGTTTGTATATAGTTAATCTGGGGCATATGGTTTCTAATCTTTCCATATCTGGTCTTGAGTTTCATCTGTATAATGCTATTCTCGAGATTAAGAAAGGACAGATGGACATTAATGAGAATTTATAGGTCTGCAATTTTAAAATAGCATCCCAATATTTGAAAATATAATTAATATAATGTGAAAAAGCATACTCTTTTCCTTATTGTATTTTTGTTTGAATTTTATAAAAATATATCCCTAGATGATTTTTATTCTGTTTTGTTTGATAGTATACTGAAATTCAACATTTCTGTGAATTGTCTTGCAAAGTTGCCTCCCAGGAGGAATTTAGAAAGAAAACTGGTTCATATTTAAGTATTAAACACTGGAAAGGAAACTTAGAAAGTGCCACATGGCCAGCCAGTTAGTCTGGCACAAAGGTTTAAATATTAGTGTTTTGTGATTTTATCCACTTGATCACTAGTGAGCATCTGTTTTAGAAGTTTTAGTGCTTGACAAAGTGTAACAAATACATTAACATGACATTTCATAGAGCATATTACATATGTATACAGAATGAAATAAATTTAATGTAAATATTATTTTTGTGTGTTTATGATATTTATAATGCTCTAGTCAAACTAAATAATCAAATAATCATTTTTTAAGGGAGTTTGATACTGCTTTATTTTGTAAAAACAGTTTGGTTGGTTCAAGAATCAACTGATAACAACTTCAGGTAAAGCAATAAGTAGTTGTTGCATTACCTTAAGTTACATTTCATCCAGTTATGACAAATAAATAGAGTTATTAAAAGAATCATAAGAATGCCAATTTATGTTTGTTATGAATGGAATGATGAAAAATGAGATGATAAAAGCAGTCATTGATTGTACACATTCCAAAATGCAGTCTCATAATTGTAAATGAGTTCTACCAAAGACCTTGTAATGGCTGAAAATTGTTGAATGTGTTTACATATTCATAGACATGGCTAAATTGTTTGATTTTGTTATTGTCTCATTTGTTTTCATATATGTTGATTGAATGTAGATTAAATAAAAACAAAGCTATAACTTTATTAAAAATTAAAGTTAACCATAGACATTATTAAATTGTTTTTAAGTTCAATTTATAAAATAGTCTAAGTTTTTTGTTTGAACCTTTATGTAAAAGGAAATAACTGTTGTCTGTTTATTAAAATATATTTTGTAGTTATAAGACCGAAATAAACACTATTTAGGAGTAATGTACTCTACATTATCTCAGTTTCTATATTCGTTGGTTTCATTTTTAACAGATTTCTTTTAGAATGTGTGGCTCTTCTATTGTTTTTTGACATCATAATAAGTTAGTTATGGTGAATTGCTAGTATGTAAACACACTATAATGTCACACTTATTTTCATTTGTGAAACATTTCTTGAAATTGTCATTATCATAACATTTGTGATGCCAATTTGCCTTTTGAAATTCTCTTTAAGAAAAATTGGAACTACAATGTCTTGAAAATAGTAAATTTGAATAAAATACAGTACAGCATCGATTATCCGAATATCAATAACCGAAACATTGGTTAACTGAAAGCATTCCAGTCGGAAAATTTAAATTTCTGCTAGTGCTGTGGTGCTGCAATATTTAGCTATGTCTTGGGCTACTCCAACATTATTTTTGTTGGTGTGCATATTTTAGCTGGCAGCACTGGCATGACCATGAGAGTGTACTTAAGGACGCACCAGGATTTGAACAGATTTCAACATGGGATAGGTTAATATATTTTTTCATACCTAATCGATTATCCGAACAACCCCAGTCCTGAATTGTTTCGGATAATCGATGCTCTACTGTATCTGTTATGTTGGTTAAAAAATTGTCAAAACAAAGTGAAATGATAGTAGAAACACACACAAATCAATTTCGTTGAAAATTTTTTGAGAATAAAAGTTGACTGTGTTAAAAAATAGCAAGTCAACTTGGATAAAAAATTTTCAATTTGTGTCAAATGCCAGCATCTGAACTGTCTTGTGCACTTTTAAGATTTTTTTTTAATCGAATCTTTTAAATATAGAAAAAGATTGATTGAACCTGTCTACTGAAAGTTACAATCAAAAGATAGAACAAATTTTTTGAATTATTGTGTTCTAACTGCCAGTACCTGAGGATGATGGTTATTTACTGTTGAAAGTACTTGTATTTTGTTATCAGTAATTAAATCTTGTTCTGATAGCACCAGTAAACAGCTCGTTCACTTTCATTTATTTTTAGTAAGTGGCATTGCTTATTTTTCTGTTTATTCTAGTATGTTATAATTTTCTTATATATATATAAGAAAACAAAGAACTAATTGCGTCAGCTCCTATTTTTATTCTAGGAAAGTCATAATTGGTGCAAAATAGAATATGTGAAAATAATATGTGTTCATTGTATTACATGGAAGTCCACTATAATGTGTTTCTTGATATGATTCTTTCTGATATAAAAAGAATTATGCTAACATTATAAAAACTTATATTGAAATTAAGAATGAAATGTCAGATAGTTCCAGTTGCACTCTTTGTCATTTGATCCTTTTCTATGTAATATTATAAATACATTAAGTATACCTGTGAATACATATAAAATTTCTAACCTTTATATTAATAAGAACTTATAATGTAACAAGAAAATTCTCAAATTAACATATATAACCAATGTATAATAATAATACATTTCCAGAAGTATAGTTTCTTTTTATAAGCTTTTGTTTTGTCATTTGTTTCTAATGAAATTACATTAGATTTAATTTTTTTAAGTAAGAATTATTTAAAAAATTCTAAAAGACAAATAATAATTAAATATATCAATAAGATTTTGATATGTAAAGTTTAATATTTTTTTTGAAATATTTAATAGAGAAAGCAAAAAGAAGTGGCCAAAGAAAATGAATTTTATATACAGTTGTTACAGTTGGCATTACCAGCCGAGTCTCCGAGTATAACATTGGTTAATTCTTCTGAAAAAGAAAAAGGCAAGAAATTTTTAACAAAAATTCAATTTGTAAAAATGTTTAAATATTTTAGAGTTTCTATTTTTATTTTTTAAAGTACTGAATCAAAATTTATCTCTATTAATTAAAAACTTTTGCTTATTTTTTTATATATTATTTTCTTTGATATTTAATAATTCATTTCATTTTAGGTTCTAAGACAAATGAGGAAGTAATCTCAAATGGAATTAATCATTGCAATTCCAACCAAAGCCATGCAAAGAAATCTACATCTGGCGGAAGTTTGCCTAATACCGGAGGGGGAAAACTGGTTAATCAGAATCAAGTTACTGTGACATCTAGTGCCACAATAAACTCCACTTATTCTGAGGTGGATATGAGAGACTTTAGAAAACATAATAATGCATCACATATTATTGATAGACATGAATATCAATACATGGAACATCATCTCATCAAACAACAAGCTAGTGTTAATACATATGAGGACAGTGATGAAAGTTGTGAACAGGAAAAAACATCATTTAAAGTGAATGACATTGCTATTTGTTCATCACCTTCAGCTAGAGGTTCATCAAGTAATAAATGGGATCATCATTCACAGACTAACAGTGTTAAAGATAATTTAACTAATCAACAGACTAGTAACAGTCGAAGAAATAGAAGTAACTCGTCCAAAGAAATGACTGCCAATAATTTGAATGCACAAAAAGATGAGCACACTTTGAGGTCAGTTTCCTTTTTTTTTTACATTAATTTGAAATTAGACATGATTTATGACATGCTTTAATGTAATATTTGTTTGTTTTTAACATGAATAGCATGCAATTTTATCATAGTTATCTATAGTATGAATAGTATACAACAGAAGTATTTTTCTCTTATGCATCAGAATTGTTTCTGTTGTATAACATTTTAAATTAAACATAAATTAGTTCATTTAATTATCATAAAATTATTGTAATTTCACTTTAATAGCATCTTGATGATGTCTTGAATGCTTCAACTCTTTTTAGTATTATTTGATTTCCAGATGATAAATAACTTATTAGTTGTCTAGTATTAATATTTGCTCAGTTATTTACAATGACCTAAAATATGCTTATAAATAAATAATCTTTAGAATTTTCAGTGTTGAGTAAGTTTTTCATTTATCTGATAAGTTACATTCACTTCATGTTTAATTTGAAATTATTGTATTTATCTTGGATTTATGTTGACATAAGGACTCTATTTGCATGTATTTAAAAAATTATGATTTTGAAACTTTTATTCTAAGATATTAAATATTGGTTTGTTTGAAGAATTTATGCCAGTTTTTTAGCTGCTAAGTAAAACATCTTTAAGTATATTACAAAATAAGGACTGATGAATAATATATTATCTTCGTTGTGTTATAATACTGGTCCATTAGTTATATAACTAAAAATATTTTATAATAAAACTCACAGGGCACTGTCTTTTATATGGTTTTGCAAATCTTTAAAATAATTTAATTTTTTTCATTTAAAAAGTTTTGTAGGTGATGGAAACTATGATGATTAAGGAAGGAAGGATTTAAAATACCGGTAGGCAAAATCTAGAAAATTTAAGAATTTTTTGAGTAACATGCACAGTTTTTCTTGTCGTTTCATTACAACATGTGAAAGTGTGTTATCTTGATTTAAAAAATTTTTCTATTCATTTCTGCTAAATGTTCATCAATTGCAAATTACATAATTGAGCATAATACCTAAACAAACAGTTCATAACAAAAAAGTGTTTACAATACTATCAAACATTTTTTGGGGTATAATATAAGTTTACAATATGGCTTAAAATCTCTACATTTTATCCATAAATTACATGTTATTAACTCAAAACGATCTGCAGAATTATTGAGCTATTTTCAGGTTACATTAATAATTACTGTAGTCTATCTCTAGTCAAATTAATTGATACCTAGGTGTAAGGAATCTAAAGTTTGTCACTCATTATGACTCCATGCAAGCAAAACATATACATGAGACATGCTGCAAAAGGTAAATAAACTAGAAGTGTGAGACTGCAATGACATCATTCCCAGAAGGAATATAAACCCTGTAAAATCTAGCATCAGGGAGGTGAAGCTACAACTGGTGGTGACAAGCAACAAAAGTAGCAGTACTAGAAGTTTTGTTTGTGAAACTAGCAACTCGTTTGTTGTGGAGATAGCTGATATTCCACTACCTGTGTCTTGAGGACTACTTGTGTACAAGTTTTTTTTTTTTTTTTGTATTAGTTTTACTGACTCTAAGTGGTTTTTAGTTAAATAAACCTAACTTGTGCTTTTGTTTAGATGCCCTGTCATGTCAATTTGAAGCTTTCAACACCAGATTCTATTTCTGTTTTCCTGACATTCCTGACATGATCACAGTCATCTCGTATTCAGTTCAGGTGCAAATTACTGACCAACCCCTACTTACAATTGTGTGGCATCCTTCCCATTAGGGACCTTGGTCTACATAAAGAAGGGATGTTGCACAACTATTGACTTAGCCTGAAAATAGCACAATAATTCAGCAGATTGTTTGGCTCTATTCATAAATCTTTTTGCATTATACTTTTTGTTCTTTATTACTGAGCACTCTGAAAACTTTCCATTTTTCATATATCCAAGCATTGAAGCATATATCATCACACCAATAATTGTTGGACAGTAAATACAGTATATTGTATTTGTTTATAAATCCCATGGCTTTCAAATGGTCTTTACTTATGTTTTTGGTACATTTAGTGTTTCAGTTTCTCAAACTTAAATGTTTTTTTTCATTTAAAACCTGGATTTGATTTGATCATCATCAACTTTTATCGAGTGTTCTGCTCTTGATTCATCATTTACATTTTTGATTATCCAGATGAAACCTTGCAAACTATTTGACAGATTTTGTGACACAGTTGACCAACTTAAACTTCACAAATGTTATTTTGCTGTAGCAATGATTGCATTCTTTTTTTCTCAAATCATGTAACATTGTATGTCTAAATGTATTATGATTTTAATACAGTAATACCTCGACTTACGTGAACCTGGAGTTACACGATTTTCAAATCTCGTCGATTCATCTTTTGTTTGAGCACCATGCAACTCTTGATTACTCACTCCCCCCCCACACTATTGTTCGGCTTACATGTTCGGATGTGTCGCGCGGAATCAACACACAGCTACAATTTATTTTGTGTTATTTATTTCTGTGTTTGTTATATCTACGGAGCCTTGAGAGACTCTATGTGGTGATTTCTTGTAACTGTGAATGAATCAAAAGACGAGATAAGATTAACGAGAACATTTATTAGCTTACATACATCCGACTTGGATTTTACATGTATTGCGAAATTATACCCCGACTTACGCGAATTCGACTTACGCGGTTATCGCTCGGTCCCACCTATCGCGTAAGTTCGGGGTATCACTGTACTTGATTTTTATAATTTGATACTTTATTCTGTATAATGCAATGCTGTGTCAGTCTAGCTACTGTGATTGTTACCTCTATTATTCGGTTCCCAGCCATCCTCATGTGATCCCTCTTCCTCTTCCTTCTCTTCCCCCATTCCTCTCCTCCTCCTCCTCCTTTCCCCCCTTCTTCCCCTGGCTATATGTATTGGTAAGGCCGTCTCTTTCACAACTGTCAACTGTATAATGCAATGCCCTTTATATAAACAGATGCTGATAAATACTATTATTATTTAATATAATTAATTAAATATGAATATCATCAAATTTAAAACTGGCATAAACTTTTCAGACAATGCCAATATAAACTGTAAGAATATATAATAATTAAATTGAATTTTTTAGTAATATTAATTAAGTAAATTTGCTTGCATAACTATTTTAAATAAATTTTATTTCATCAATATGTTTGTTAGTTTAAAAATATTGCATCTCAATGTAATGGATCACGATACTTACAATTTTTCTTTTTTAATGTTAATCAGTTTAATAACTTTAGTACTCCAAGCTATCATGCCAGATGTTTTTTCTTAATCATTATTCCATCCTGAGATGTTAAACAATATAGATGCCAATGCACAGAATTTTTTTTCTGGTTTTGAGACCTCTGAACCCAAAAAAGTCAAAAAACATCAAGCTTTGCAAAAACATCAAATTTGACATGATTTTAATACTTTCCTGTGTTATATATACATAACAAGCTGGGAAAATAATTACATTAAAACCCCGCTTAATGCTGATTTGATGTAACACGGTCTGCTAGAAGCCTAAAAAAAGCTTGAAATTTACACCAATTTAAATTATCGTGGCATTTCATTAATTCGTATATAATGCAATTATTCCCAAACACGAACCAATCAGCAAAAGGTGGCAATTCATCATAGCAGAGTTGCGCAGTGGAAGCGTGCTGAAAAAAGTACTTATGCTGTACTTTCCTTAAATCTATGTTTGTTTGGTGCAATTTTGGAAAAAAATATAACGTCATGGATGCCACAGGCAATATTGACTTTGCTTGGCAATAATTAATTGATAAATGCACAGTGTGTGGAAGACATGGCTGGAGGTATCCAAGAATTTTCAACGGAAGAGCCTATCACTGTATTGTTATTTTGACAATTTGGTCAACCCAATCAATACAGTAGGACTAGGAGATATGTAGACGAGTAGAATATTGAGGAGTTACCTCAGGTTTCTGGTGAAAGCCTCGCCAATGACAACCTTCAAGAACTGGCAGAACAAGGAATTCATGTAGAACTGGAAAATAGTGATTCTGAAAACAAAGAATTTCTCTGCAGATTTCTTAGTTAAAGTTTGGTAACGATAACCAAAATTGTTGATCAAATTGTAGCAAATGATCCAGAATTTGAAAGGAGTGCAAAAGCAAGATGAGACATTTTGGATGCAATCTCCTATTACTGACATTAGCTTAAGGAAAGAAAAAGAAAGCAACAAATTACTACACAACTTCATCTCAATCTCAATGAGAGGATGTATCAAAGGAAATCAGAAAAAATATTGCAACTCAAAGCCCAGATTGTGCAATTGTACTGTGATTTTTGTTGAAAAGTAGTCATCAACATAACAACATGTTCTCCAAGAGATTGTGAAGAAAAACAGCAGTCATATTGAACATGTAATTCACTAGAAACAAATTCCTAGGCTTTGGTGATTAATTTTATACCAGTTTTGTATGAATCTTGTTGAGAGTGAATATGTTATAAATAAAAGAAATGGTATGACATTTTCCGTGCTACCCTGTAGGTAGAAAGTAATGCATTGAACAGGTTAGGATAGTTATATGTATTCATTAATTTAGTAAAATTTATTAAATGTAAAGGTTGATATTCAGTATTTTTGCCAAGATTCTAAATTCTGTTTGGTTAGATATTAAAATAAAATATTTTATGTATATAGTTGGTAATGATGATTGATGATACTGATGGGGGATATTATTGTTCAAATAAAAATTAGAATAAACAATAAATTAATTAACTTCAGATGGAAATATTTAAACACTGTTAGGTATACTAAATATACTGATTGGATGTCGCGACAACAGTTGTATTAACTCAATTAAAATTTCTGATAAGGAGGCCACATTGGCATGCCACGAACCCCTACCCTCAAATTATCCAATGTTTGGGCTAATTTATACAAACATTTAAAAAATCAACACTAATTCTGCTCTCATTTCCTGCACTTCCAATGTGGATTAAGATGCATGCACATCAGTCTTTTACATGTATTTTACGTGTGTTTTTAAATTATGTTACATGTTTTTAAATTTATATTTTAATGTAACATGCACTTAAGGTGCTCTTCCAATTGGTTTTTACGTTTATGTATAATAAGGCGTATGTGTGTCAGTTTTACGTGTTTGCAAAAATTTTTAATTTAAAATTTACTTTTTCTTAAAAGTTATGTTCCAAAATGGCTAATGTCATTACTATTTAAACTTAAATATTCCGTTCGAAATCTCTTTGTTTTCAAACTGCCTTAAGACGACATGCTTAATTACGTTGAAAGCACTTGCACAAATAAAATATTGCTTTTAATTTCTTTAACACCTCCTTATCTGAAGTTTTAATTGAGTTAATATTTAAACATTATTATATATGAAAATTTATGAAGGAAAAAATCTTTTTCCTTTTTAAATATTCAAAATAAAGTTTTATTTTACTCGGATATTATTTCTACTTGATATTTTATGTTTGATAGCAGTTTATGACAAAATTTGATCTCTAACATATTTGTAAATATTGCAAATATATATTACATGAATAGTATTCACATTAAATAATGTGAAAATGTTTTTTAATTCTTCTGTTGTTAATTAAGTATATTAAATAATTCTTCTTTGTTAAAAATTGTTATACATTTTATTTTGATATTAATCACTACTGACTTTATCTTAGAAAACAAAATTTATCTAATGATGCATCATTTATTAATAGATTGCATAAAATGTTGTCATTCGTTTTTATTGTTATCAAAATAATTTGCAAACTTTTTTTGCTATCTTTAGAATGAAATATGAACAACAATTAATATATGAATTCTGATAGAAATTTACAACCAAAGTTCATTAATAGTAATGTAATATACACACTATCTTCTACTGATTTAAGCATTTTCATTATTTTATGTAATTTTTGTAATGTTTTGTACATATACAGTCAACCCCCCATAACACTGTTGATTTTTCCATTTTATATGAATTCCATGTACGAGTCACTTAGATTTTACAAATATGTCAGCCGTTCACAGCCTGGCACACGTATTTGTAAAATCTAAGTGACTCGTACAACATGGAATTCATATAAATCAGAAAATCAACAGTGTTATAGGGGGGTCGACTGTAGTGAATTTACCATATATCAGATAAGCATAAAAATTAACATATTATCATAATAATGTAATACTGTTAGTAATTAATTCAGAATATACAGTATATTCACAAAAGGTTAAAATTATAAAACATATACAGCGACCCCCCCTATAAGATATAGATACGTTCCATTCTTTAGGAATCCGATTTCTTACGAGTCGTTCCAATCACAGCCTGACACGTGTCAAGTTTACGGACTACGGCTGATTGAAAGGTTTTCTTCCATAAAATTAATCAATTCTAGACTAATCCGACTCAACATTTCCAAAATACGTATATTTTTTTTGGAAATAATCCGTATAAACTACGCTATAAATAAAAAATTGTAGGATTACTTACCGAGTGTCACCATTCGACATCGCCATTGCTCAACATTGTTTTCGTCGCGGAACAGCTCAGCAAAGAGCGGCCGATTTCTAACAACTTATTTTTCTGTGAAAACTTCGTAGAACTTCGGAGACATCATTAATATAAATAATTTTAATCGCCGTTGAATAAGAAATGTTTCTTTCACAAGAAATGTATAAAATTACAGTACTGTATTAGACTTACGGTACCTAATTTACATACTGACAGACGATAGTTAGCGTAAAAATCTCCGTAGCGTGGCGCCACGCTAGACGGCGGAAATTATATATTTAATTATAACAAAGTTACAATAAGTTAATATATAATTATATATACAGTACCTAATTTATATATAATTAATATATAATTATATGTACAGTACCTAATTTATATATAATTTATATAATACTGTCCAGACGATAGAAATCTCTCCGTAGCGTGGCGCTACGGACAGCGGGAAAGTAGTTCGGCTGCCCGATGACGTTTGAGGTAATTATAGGGAATTTTTACTGTTTTTTACGGATACCGGTCACAATTTTTTCGTAGTTTTATAGGAATCGTAATTATAGGGACCGTAATTATAGGGGGATCGACTGTACACTATTTTTTTAATATGAAATAACTCAATAGTAAAATGTATATACATTTCTCAGATGACTTATATTACCATTCTGAAAATTCTTAATAAAACTCTGCATTTAGAAAACTTTAAAATTTGTTTAATATAATATTTAAAACAATTTACAATCAGATTAAATAAAACTGTCTTTACTTCTTAACTTTTAATTAAATTGTATTCTGTGCATATTGATCAATAGTTGAGATTATAATGTATTCTCAGGAGGATTTTTTTAAATCAAAAGTTAATTGTCTATTTAGTAATTACAATAATCTGAAATAGCAAATTTTTACTAAGTAAAGGATAATTCAAATTTAACAAAGAACAGCTTACAATTAAGCATATTAAAAAATTATTTCTAAACTTTTGTCAACATTAAAATAAATTTTCTTTAAAAAATTCTTAGAGATTTGAGGTTTCTACTCAAATCTCTAAGAATTTTTTAAAGTGAATTCTAAATTGAATTATAAATAAGTTACAAATTCTTATACAGTAAACTTGTTGTATCAATTCAACAATGGTATAATGATATTTCCATAGTGCACTGCTATTTTAATATTGATATAATGACCCTGTAAAGATCGTAATTGTATAAGAGCAACATTTTGAACATTGAAACAATAAATGTGAAAGTAAAAAAATGTAGCAACAAGAGTTACATAACTTTCCCAGCTGTTACAAAAGTTTTTTTTTAAAACTCATATATTAAGCAAAAAATAAAATTCTATGTGGTGCCATCTTTTATCAGATTTTGTTATAAAAACTTTTTATATTTTTAGTTACTATAAAATGGCAAAAATCTTATTTTGAGGGTAGAGTGAGTTTTATAAAAAAGTGTAAATGTTAATAATGAATAAAATCTTCATTGAGTCCTATCTCTCTCGAGATACAGGATCCCTATCTATCTCCCTATCCTCTCGACCTTTCACCACCAAAATTTTATAGCATCAATGCCCCTCATATACAGGTTACCATGCCAAATTTCGTTTCTAATCCTTACTCCATTCTGAGATATTACATATATTATAATGAAATAAACAAATTTGACATGATTTCCATACTTTCCCTTGTTATTATACAAAACAGCCAGGAAAGTAAAATGAACTGTCCTCTTGTTAAGGCATATTTTTACCTAATGACCTATATATTTAAGTATTAGGGCATATTTTTATCTTAGATGAGAATATGCTGTAATATTTTTAAAATCAAAATTACAATATGTAAATGGACTTGAACATCTGTAAGATTTATTTGTATTTTATATTTTTGTTTAATAACAATATCTTACCTTACTAGTGTTTAGAAACATGCCTGTCATTCTAAAGCTATCATTTCTAGCATTTAGAAAGTTTTCCTTTTTATTCTACACACCATTTGATTATAAATATGACATTAGTCTTATCATTAGAATTCTACTATAACAGTCACCATTAAAGATTTTACTAAATGCAAATCTTGTAGGAAACTAACAAATTGTAACAATTTAAATAACTTAGATTTAGAGAGATTATTTAACAGTATGAGGTCATTTCAGATCGTTGATAAATATTCAAGATGCACTTGTTCTCTTGCATCTTTCAGAACTAGGCATTCCCAAAACTTGAGATCAATTCCAGAAAATTTGCAAAAAAAATCAAATATATTTTCTGTTAACATAGAAGAATTTAACTTTATCTAAAATTCATATCAAATTTTAAAAAATGTGGGGTGATTTATATCAGTGATTGAATTGTTATTATGCTTCTTTTACAGTTTGTTTTTAATAAATTTTCATCTTATAAAAGTTACCTAAAATTAGAAATCCTTACAGATCTATAAAATGAATCTCTGTATATGTAAAGTCAAACGAGTTAAATGAGAATGATCTCACTACTACTTAATAAGGATATTTTTGAGTATAAATGTCTGTATTTATAAATCAAGCATAGTTTCTAGCCAGCTAATATATATCTGCACCATAATGAGGAAGCTACACACCAACCAAATGCCGAAAATCTATCGGGCTAGTATAAGGCTAATTATTAAATGAAATTACGTAATCAATTTGGCTCTAGAGGTAAGCGTTAGGCGCCATCTCTTATTAACATTAATAATTATAAATAAATAAATTTAAATAATTTAGAACCGCTGGGAGAAAAAATCGGCCCTGAGCGGGACTCGAACCCACAACTCCTGCTTACCGTGCAGATGCGTTGCCAGTTACGCTATCCGGACCTCCAGTCCGATCTCCTCTTCCAGCGTATATAAGCTAACTATGTAACCATCGACGGTTATTACAACGCCGGCTGGGGACACATTCAGTGCCCACGTCCCTCATGGCACTCAACTGGCCATCGCAAGCCCCGGCAAGGCGTAATATATACAAACATCTCTAAACCCGATATATAATATAGCTAAATACCAACCAAATGCCGAAAATCTATCGGGCTAGTATAAGGCTAATTATTAAATGAAATTACGTAATCAATTTGGCTCTAGAGGTAAGCGTTAGGTAATGTTAATAAGAGATGGCGCCTAACGCTTACCTCTAGAGCCAAATTGATTACGTAATTTCATTTAATAATTAGCCTTATACTAGCCCGATAGATTTTCGGCATTCGGTTGGTGTGTAGCTTTATTATATATCGGGTTTAGAGATGTTTGTATAATGAGGAATTTGAATTTAAGTCTGGATTGCATCCTTAAAAATTTTTATATGACGTATGGTCCAGATTTTACTGGATCCCATTTCTCACCCACTTAGATGTTTCAATGTGACTTACTGAACTTAAAAAATAAATCCATTAAAGGTACAGTAAGTTTCACTTAAGTCTTGTGCCAACAGAGTGAGAAGGAGTTAAAACTTCTTGCATTTAATTAATACTGTTAAATATAAGGCTGAATGCAAATTTTGTACTAATGAGAAATAATAATTAGAAAAAAAATGTATTTAATAATAAACGTTTGTTATTTAATTTGACTGAAGCACCATTAAACACAAATTTTTGGATGACATTTATGTTATGTGAATGTGATTTAACTTGGTTTTTATTAATTAATTTGAGTTAAATTCAACTGCAGTGCATACTAAAAAATGGAAATAGTATCTTTCATGCATGCACATTGAAATATAATTTAAATAGCAGCATTATCAGTGATTTATGTTGTGACATCTAATAATGCAAGGCAATCTTGGCACCACTACCTACTGAATTGGTAGTCCTGTCAATTGATTGATTGGGTCATCAACTTTCTATAACATAGGAAGTATAGACTGTCTGTGTTTCTCTTTTGCTGAGTAGCTTGTTTGGCAACCATGCAATTATGAGCTTGAAATTCTGTTTGTGAACCAAATTGTTCAAAAAGTGAGTTGTTCCAAGGTTTGACTGTATTTTGGCAGAAGTGATTTTATTTATAAATAGGAAATGAAGTCAAATTTCAAACCATTTGAGATTTTTTTTTAACTATTATGAATTAATCAAGCTAAATACATTATTATTCTAAAAGTAATACTGCATTTAATATTAAATACTAATTTACCATAAAATTATATTTTAGTATATAGAAAATTTTTACACAGATTCTATTAATTGTGAAATTAAAGTATTTATTAATTTTTGAAATTCTGAATGACCATACTGATATGGAACTTCATAAGTTCCAAACTCTTCAATACATTAAATGTAGAGGCCAGTTCAGGAAGGATATGAGTTCATGGTTCCATGTTTTGAGATACAGCAAAATAAAAACTGCTGCCAACAAAGTATTTGACTTTAAATGTTTGTGACAGCCCACAATTCCCATCTATTTGACAATATATTTCTATTGTCAAATAGATGGGAATGCATGCACAGGGAACAAAATAACTGGTCAAAAAACCAGCTGGTTAAAAACCAGCTATTTGTAGACATATTTCTCTTGAACTGACCTCTTCAAATGATGTATAGTCATTGGAGAAGAAATTTTATGTTAATTAATAGAAAATATTATCAGAAAATTACTATATTATAAATACACTATGCTGCTTCTAATCTGGCTGTTCCTTGCACAGAGAAATGCCAAATTACTGGGGGTATATAGACCGAAAGACAATGAATGATGTGACCTGTTACCTTTAGTACTTATTCCTTTTGGAGCTGTATTATTTTGTGAAATTATGTACAATGATACAGTAATTGTAAGTTTGATTTTTATTGAGCTGAGCAAATAATGCTCACTTCTTTACCCAAAAATGTCATTGGATTTAAATAAACTTATCTAAAATGGCTTGACCGATCTTGACCAAATTTAGTATGGACATTAAGTTCAAATTGGAGAATGTTGTAAGATGTTTGGAATCCTGAGTAGATTGTGTCCTTGAGGGCATGGGACAACTCTGCCATAGACTTAAGCTGGGGCTTTGGATACTCAGCTCAATTTATAGGCATTGAAAACAACAAATGTGATCCTAGTTAAAATTAATGTTACAAGTTCACTGTGTATATTTAAAAAATATGAATAACAGACAAACATAATTGAGATGCTGGATCATTAAGGATTAACAAGTGTATATTGTAACTTATTTGTGTAATAATTAATTAATAGATAATGCATCTCTAATTTTGTTGTCAAGAATTTTCTGTATATAAAGCAGAGTTTTCAAATTGAAAATAAATGGTAACAAGAATTCATTTTTGTTACCACGTTATTTGTTACCAAAATTCAAACTGAATTTTAATTATCTATTTTAAGGTTGGAATCCGATATTAAACGACTTAAGGCAGATTTACAAGCAAGTCGGCAATGTGAACAAGAACTGAGAGTACAAATACATAACCTTACTGTTGGTGAACGTTCAGTTAAGAATGAATTTGCACAGTTACAGCAAGATAATGAGAATTTACAAAATAAGTAAGTTTTTATATTGTTTATTTTAAATATTAGAATCTTTTTGAGATTACAAATGTGAGTTTGTTACTTTTGTTTTTGATAACATTATTATTATATCTAAATAAAATGTAAGTAACTGGATAAGATCAAAATAAATAAATGAATAAAATCTTTAAAAGTTGGCATTAGTTTTTAATAAACAAATGTTTCCAGCTACATTAATAGTCGTCATCATGTTTGAATACAGAACATCACTACAAGCATTATGGAATAAATTAAATACAAAATAATGGAATACAGTAAGTTTAACAAATATAAATTAACGATTCAATAAATAACATCTAAATGTAACAAATATGTTTGGTGTTTACTAATATGTTGTGTATATGTAGTGAAGTGTCTAAGGCCGAGACTCCACTAGCATAAAAACTCTTGCTGTAATTACTTTTAATCATGTGACCATGNTGCTCTTTTTAAATACTTGAAAGAAATGTATGAATGATTAATAAATTCAAAATTAGTCTAGAATCACAAAAAAATTATTTAATACATAAAAATTTGAATAACATTATTATTATATCTAAATAAAATGTAAGTAACTGGATAAGATCAAAATAAATAAATGAATAAAATCTTTAAAAGTTGGCATTAGTTTTTAATAAACAAATGTTTCCAGCTACATTAATAGTCATCATCATGTTTGAATACAGAACATCACTACAAGCATTATGGAATAAATTAAATACAAAATAATGGAATACAGTAAGTTTAACAAATATAAATTAACGATTCAATAAATAACATCTAAATGTAACAAATATGTTTGGTGTTTACTAATATGTTGTGTATATGTAGTGAAGTGTCTAAGGCCGAGACTCCACTAGCATAAAATCTCTTGCTGTAATTACTTTTAATCATGTGACCATGATATTTTATGCCAGAGTGGGTCGTAAAACAAGCGTAAAGCGAGTTGAACACTCTTCAGTCTATTACTTCTTGACTCCATCCTGTTCTTCTTGGTCCTTTTCATATTATCACATTTTCTCTCTTCTTTCTATCCTTTTACAGAAAATGCTTGTTCAGTAATTACATTCTGGAATATCCCAAATTTAGAAAGTGGTTTTTCTTCCTCCAATGGCAATTTGAGTTTTGATTCTTCCTAATGGCATGTGTCATCTGTATCTGTATTATCAAAATGTTAAATGAACTGTCTTTTAAGGAAGTATTGTTCCTTTTTTATAGATGTTCCATGTAGAGTTCCTTTTAATTTTGTTTTGATAAAAATTTAAAGTCAAAAGCAAAGTATATAACAGACCATCTATATTTTGGGCCTTTACAAAAGCTTTACAAAGAATATAAAGCTGTATATTGTGAAAAGGAATAAAGCTGAGTTGAAATAAAAATATTAATTTTTTCTTATATTTTTAGATTATTAATATTTATTTTTTATTATATTTTGTAATTTATTAAAAATATCTTTTTGTTTAAACTTTAATTTAGCAATGATAGTTCNTCGTAAAACAAGCGTAAAGCGAGTTGAACACTCTTCAGTCTATTACTTCTTGACTCCATCCTGTTCTTCTTGGTCCTTTTCATATTATCACATTTTCTCTCTTCTTTCTATCCTTTTACAGAAAATGCTTGTTCAGTAATTACATTCTGGAATATCCCAAATTTAGAAAGTGGTTTTTCTTCCTCCAATGGCAATTTGAGTTTTGATTCTTCCTAATGGCATGTGTCATCTGTATCTGTATTATCAAAATGTTAAATGAACTGTCTTTTAAGGAAGTATTGTTCCTTTTTTATAGATGTTCCATGTAGAGTTCCTTTTAATTTTGTTTTGATAAAAATTTAAAGTCAAAAGCAAAGTATATAACAGACCATCTATATTTTGGGCCTTTACAAAAGCTTTACAAAGAATATAAAGCTGTATATTGTGAAAAGGAATAAAGCTGAGTTGAAATAAAAATATTAATTTTTTCTTATATTTTTAGATTACATAATTTGGTTACTGCAAGACAACAAGATAAAGCTACTATAAGTCAGCTGGAAAAAAAACTTCAAGATGAAAGAAAATTAAGAACTTTATTAGAGGGTCAGTTGGCTAATGAAAGAAAAGCTAAGAAAGCTGAAGAAGCTGCTGCAGCAAGAGCAGTTGCTATGGCAGCTGCAAGGTAAGAAAAAGCATATTTAAATATTTTAATAAATATATTTCTGTAAATTCTAAAGCTAGAACTATCTTCTAAATACTAAAATTCACACTTTCTTATCACTTTCCAGCATTCACTGATTAATGTCTATAGCAGTTTGGAATAACCTTCAAAGTTTGAAATAACTTAGATTATTCCAAACTTTGAACTTGCTATAGACATTTGATATAGAATCTGCTTAATCTATTACAGGCTACTGTTCTTAATCAGTGAATGCTGGAATGTGAGAGGACGATGTGAATTTATATTTCTGTAAAAAATAATAATAACCTTATATGTAAGCTCAAACATCAATAATAACAATTTATTTCACATTTTTTTAGGAAAAAATTTTTCCTGAAAATGTGATTCAAAATAGTTTGGTATAAAATATTTCTTTAGGAATTAATAAAATATTAGAGATATATTTCTGTAGATTGTCAATATGATTTATAAATAGTAAATATTACCACTTAAACACTAACACATGTTATAATAAAAGTGTTTTATAAACAATTTAATATATATTTAATAAATCGAATGAAGTACTAATTAAATTATAAATAGTAATAAAAACATTAAACAGGGTAAGTAAATAAGACTATAATTATTGGAAATTTTTATTTTTGTTGCGATTCAAATCTTACTGTCATCAGGTGGAGATGTACTGTACAACCCTTATGGTCATATATGCATAAATATAGCCTCTTCTGTCTTAAACCCTCTATTTTCCATTTTGTTATCTTAAGGACAACACCAGTGAATGTTGTGTAGATTTGTATATCATACCTTTGTATGTATCCATCTTGAGTAATCCAGGTTGATCTCAAAATAAAACCTATGTTTTGTGACTACAGAGCTCATTTTTGAGTTATTAAACGATTTTATTGATTCAGACATTAAATGAATAAACAATAAACATCCAGTGTTCTTTGCCTATTGGTTTTTTCAGTAGTCTACTGCTTTAACAACAGCTGATATATAATTAAAGCAAGATATGTCAAAAACTGAAACTTCGAAAATGTGAGCAAATAATAATTAAAATGATCAACATTTTAAAGTATAGGTTAAGATTGAAAACAATTGAATGGTATGAGCAAAGCTGTGTTTATAGGTGGTTTGGGAGTTTAAACACCAATTTTAGAAGAATTAAAAAGTAAGTAAGAAAAAATAAAGTGCCTATAATCTATATTGTAAAATTAATAAACTACATTATGAAAAAATTTCTGTTTTTTTTTTTTAAACCTACTCTTTAAAAAATCCTTTCTACGGGCCTGGGTATTAGCCACATGTTGAGGCTGATAGCTTTAAAAAAAGTGTTAGTCCATTTACCTGAAGATAATGATAACTATAATCAAACTTTGATTACAATAAGTATATTCTACTGTGTGTGTATGTGTGTGCACATGTGCATACAGAGTGTCTCGAAAATACGGAGCATAGTATGACTTCTTCATATGTAGACAATAAAAATAGTTTATATTAACACAGGTCTGGAAATACTCGGTTTCTGCATTTTGAAGGTCTCTATGATACATAACTCGTTCATATTGCCTTACAAACATCTGTCTGGAGCACTCCTGACAGACCCTTTGCACAAGATGGTCCTTGTGATAAAGAAAGTCACTTGCAGATGAGACATTCCCATTAATAACTCAGAAACTAAGACAGATCTTTGTAAGGCACTGTGAACAGTTGTTTTATAAATAGACCTTCAAGACTTTAGTGTAGTGTCTTATAAAGTTTAATAAAAAAATAAAATCAGTTTATTTTGCTCCATAACTGTGGCACACTGTATTGCATATTATACATATGATCTACATATATATTTGCATATTATAGATCATATAAACTGTAGTTCATATGATCTATAATACATATAATACATAGTTCATATAATTATACATATAAAGATTCACTAAAAACATGAAAGCATATGCAGTGGAACCTGGTTAACTTGAAATGGGATAACTCAAAAGTCACAGTTATTTGAAGTTATTTTCTTTTTCCAATCATCTAGCATGTGGTAGTAATTATTGAAAATAATTTATTTTATGATTACTTTTATTTTTGTAATTAAATAAAATCGTAAAGAAAAACGTGTTTGCTTACATCTTCAAAATTTTTCAAAGTAAATGAAATGTTAATATTAATCATTCATTATTGGTTCTAATGTATTTATTTAACTATAGGACAGAATGTACAGATAGTTGTAAAATGAGGCGGAGAGATTTGGAAAATGATATAAAGCAAATGCGCCGTGAACTGAAATTACGAGAAGAGCAACTTCACCAAGTGGAGAGAGAAGCTCAGGTATACATTAGTTTTTTAGCATTCTTAAAAACAACAGGTAAAATGTTATTAATCATTTTTATTATTTTTAATAATTACAAAATTTTAAATAATTTTTAGATGGGATTTACTTTAACTAATGTAAAATTTATTGAAAAAGGCTTAAAATTTTACGAAAACTTCTTATGTTGGAGATATTTATTACAACTCATTTTATTATTCTAGTTCCAAGATATCTAAATTCTTTAGAAACAGTTATTGTATAATGAAATATTTCTAGTTTATAATACTAATTTTTTAAAAATAAATTTTTGTAGGTTGCATTGTAGATTTTGTGTATGTATATGTACTTGCTAGCTATTATGTGGTATGTTTGCACTATTTAGTATTATTGTGACTATTTTTATTATTAAACACTTATTTAACTTGCTTTATATTGTATCCTCACATCTTGCAACTCAAATTTCATCCACTCCTAATTAAGATAGAAAGCTGAAACTTTGAGGATATGCATAAGTCTGATGATGTTTGAGGTAGCCCCATTCCCATCACAAATCTCAAAAAACAAAACCAAAATATAATGTAATCAGTAATTATATTTGTAAATAATATTTCAGGTATGTGTGTTTAAGTGCATTGTAATAATGTAAAAGTGTTATATATATTGAAATTGTAGTGAATACAAAAATAAACCAAATTAACTAAAGGTATCCCTCGTATAACACGGTAGTTACGTTCCAAAAAAGTGTTGTGTTATGCGAATCCATGCTATACAAATTAAAAAACTAATGCAAAACATAGGATTAGGTTCCAAAAGTTAGCAAAAGTATACTATTCTTTTTTGCTACTAAGGGAAATATTAAGCAATCAATAATTTATTTCCAATCAATAATTAACACAATAATCATAATTAAAAGTACTGTATTAGGTGTTAATATTATTTTTAGTTAAACGAGGGCATTTTCTTTTTACAAAGTATTGTTGTCTTCTGAGCTTTTTTGTTGATCTTGATCAGAAATATCAGCAATGTCTTCATATTTTTTATTTTTACCATAAAAATCTTTTATGTATGACAAAATAAAAAGTAAAAATATGTTATTAATCGAAAATTTGTTCTAGTAGTTTAAGTTTGTTCAATAGGAGCAGTTCAAGTGCTGAGATACCACTGTATTTTGTTTGTCATTTTTATGAATGATTACTTACCTATGGTTAAAAAAAGTTTTGTAACACTTACTTAAAATGTTTAAATAAACTTTACTAAATATGAAGATTAATCTATAAAAAGAAAACATAGTGACAGTCTTAAGGGCTAAAGTCTGAAAACAATGACAATGACATCCAGTTGATAGGAAAGCTAGGACAAGGAAGAAACAAATTGCACTATCAGTTTTCATTAATGTAAACCTGACGAAAGGCACAAAACCAATTGAAAATTTTGATATTCTAAAATCCGTGGGCAAATTTGAGACAGCATTTGTGCTTACTTGAATAAAAACAATATCAAATAACAGAGTTTGCACTTAAAAATTGTGAAATTATGTACGGAGGATTTCTCAAATTTTTGAACCATGTTAGATTGAAACCGTGTTGAAGTGCCATGTTGTATGAGAGTTACCTATATATATATACAGTAGAGCATCGATTATCTGAATACTGATCAACCAAAACATCGGTTAACCAAAAGCATTTCACTGTCGCGACCATATTGTGTCATTAAAAATTATTTCTTTATTTTGCATGAACAAAATAAATATATTGAAAAATATAAAAACAAAAAAATTATATTTCGGAAGTTAATCTAGTATCAAAAACATTCCGATTCATACATACTTAAGGACACGCCAGTATTTGAATGAGGCTTTTTTTCCCCCATTGTGAGCTATATTCTAGACCTTGCATAGTGAGTGTTGTGTTTTGCTTCAGCTCGTTGGAGAATATAGCCCACGCGGCTGACATCTCCAGATAAACCCAAGAAAAAGAAAGAATTTTGCTTGTTTTGTGTGGCGTTCTTCTGAGGACTTTGTGTCATACTGAATCGGAACGTTTTTTGATATTAAATTAACTTCCGAAGCATAATTTTTTTTTGTTTTTATATTTTTTAATATATTTATTTTGTTTGTGCAAAATAAAGAAATAATTTTTAATGATACAATAGCTACAATTATTATTTTTTAAAAATTTTCGTTAGGCTTAACATTGACAAAAATCCAATGTGAAGCAACACGCAATGGAGAAAAATTTCAACAGGGGATAGGTTAATATATTTTTTCATACATGATCAGTTATCCAAACAACCCCAGTTTCAAATTGTTTGGGATAATCAATGCTCTACTGTATTAAGTAGTAATATACTAATAAATTAGTATGATCTTATTTTATTAAAAAGTTTGATACTGTTATGTAGAACTACTAAATTATTATAATTGAAATTTAAAAATCCTAATTTTCAAATTTTCCAACTAATTTCTTCAAATATTGTAAGTTATATATGTAAGGTTTGCATAACAACTTTATCTGATTGACTTGTGGTAAGAAATACATTATTCAGCAATTAAAAATAAATTCTGATTTAAGAGTTAGCAATTTGAATGCAGAATACTTCATGTTGTCATTATTATTATAATTATTACTATAATTATTATTAAAATAAAAATTATTTATTTCTTTATAGTCACTACGTCAGTACAAAGATTCTCATGGAGACACTGAAGTGTTAATGTCAGCACTATCTGCCATGCAGGATAAAAATACTCATTTAGAAACCAATCTCAGTGCTGAAACCCGTCTTAAACTCGATTTATTTTCTGCATTGGGAGAGGCAAAGAGACAGTTGGAGATAACCCAAGGTTGGTTATAATTAAAAAACTTTTTTAATATTGTGTATTATTTTTGTTCCTATTTAGAGATTATGAAATTAAATAATAATAAATGCAAATTACATTAAATTTCTTTTAAATGTGCATTTCAATAAAAGATTTAAATTTTTCAAAAAATATATTTTTGAGTTTCTGATTTCAAAAGATTGTTTTTAGTCATTTATTGCATTAAAATACAATAGTAAATTACATAAATTAAACATTATTATGATATAATTAAGTAGAAATGCTGAATAATACATATAGTTTCTTCAAAATTTGACTAAAATTAAGTTGTAACATCCTAGGATAATATACGAACTAATAACTTTGAGAAATATTTTTAAATTATTCGATTTGTAATAGAGCAATGATAGCAAATTAGTCTGAACAAAATACTACAGTTTTGTTTATGAATTTTGATATNCCTTAACTGTATCCCGAACAACAACCGAAGTTATAGAAGGAAATTCGCCTATTTTGCCGATCTCGGGATCCCCCTTTTCCAAATTTTAATATCAACTCAAAATAATTTAAACCGTTTTATTGTAATTTGTCTTTTTATTATCCAACTATCAGAAATTTCACAACATGCCAAGGAAGAGAGGAAGGAGCAATTAAATAATTAAAATTATAAAGGATTAAAAAATATATATAAAAATGGGGAATATCGCACTTCTGACAATCTCTGCGAGTATGTGGACTAAATTTAAAGAATCCATGCTTCTCGCATGTACAATGTTCTTATATTCTTTATACATTTTCCTTTAAATTGTATAACTTCAACACACACATGCTCCAACACACCAACACATACTCACACACAGGGTTGTCTAAAAGTCAGTTAACTAAATTAATTAATGTTTTACATCTCACAAGTCAGTTAATTCATTTTTGAGCCACTCTACACAATTATAATAAATCGCTTTATTTTTCAAGCAATTAAAAGTTTAAAAAATTAGAAAAATTTATTTTTTACTTTTTTATATTGTGTTTTAGAAGATGTTCCACCACCCGAACACCAAGAAGATCTGAAAGAACAACCAAAAAGAACCTTTTTGACCGGGTAATTCTTCACTAAATAAATGAAATATAAAACAGTAATGTTTAAAAGTACATTTATAAATTATGACAAAAGTTAATATATTTTAGATATTCAGTACCAACAGAATCAGAAGCAAGAGAAATTTTGTATCATTATCTTCATCATAAATGTTGCTTCAGTACAGATCCTCTTAAAAATACCAAAATCACAAAGATTACGAATTCTTCAGTATATTTTGTAAAATATACACTATAGTCAAATTTGAACCAAATTTTTCAATTTTTACATTATGTGATTGTGAAAGATGGGAGTATCAGTTTCCTGTAAATCAAGTCCATAGTTGTATGCAATCATTAACATTCATTATCATATCATTATCTTCATCATAAACAGTGCAGTAGGACTGAATTTGCATAGCAATGTCAAAGTTGATAGATAAGAAATGATGCATCTAGAGCAGCAAGTAAACATCAAATTTTGTTTGAAACTAAAATCTTCAGAAACTTTCAACACGGTACATGAAATATATTGCCAGGAAACCTTGTATCAAACATGGGTTTATGAATGACAAATGCAGTTTAAAAGCAGTTGGGACTCAAAAGTAATCTCTATTCTGGAAGACCTGACAAAATAAGGAATGATGAGATGAGAAAAGAGATCAAACAAGATTGCAGGAAAACTATTGACATTTGGCAAACATTTTGGAAATTTTTCTAAATTTTGTTGTTCTAAGGAATTTATTTACACAAAGATGTACAAACAGTATGAAGTTTACACACTGGTGATTGGAAAGTTGGTAGACAATGTTGACCAGGGTCCTCACCTAATGAATAGAACAATGACTGGTGACAAAACATAGTTTCCTTCAAATGTGTCTTTTATATGGAAATCACACAGTTTACCATAACAGAAAAAAATTCAGATTGATAAATCAAAAGGGGAGGTGATATTAGTGCAGATATTCATGGTTTTGTACCCCAAATTTTTTTCCTGGGAGTCAAACTGTCATTAAAGAAAGGTATATTCAAATTCTCAATTGTCTACCTAAAGTTGTATGATGGAAGCAGTCTAATTCATGAAAGAGAGAACTGGATCCTTTATCATGTCGCTGTGCTCAGTTGTTCCTGTTCAAAAAATATCTGACCAAGAGATGTATAACAGTTTGTTCTTTAATCTCCTTACTTTCCTGATTATGCCCACAAAATTTTTTTTGTTTCCTAAAATGAAAGAGATTGAACAGTTGCAGGTTTCAGTTGGAAGTAGGATGGAAGTTGCCAATTGAAACTTGCAACCCTTCAATTTCTATTTTATTTTAGGAATGCAAATGAGTGTGTGGAAGCTGTAACAACAAGCTGTAGACATTACAAAAAAATTGCTTCTGTGACTACTTTGACAAATGGTATAGATGCTGGCCGATGTATGTAGCTAAGGAGTAGCTCACTTTGAAGTTGGTTTGCTGGAGTTCTTGTATTGTGACCATCTATGTATTCTGTAATATAACCTGTTCCAAAAGTTTGGTTCATTTTGACTTTCTTTCTCTTATGTACAGGGTTGAGTTAAAAAATAAGATCTACTAGTGTTCTGTGAAATGCAAAAATAGCAACATATGACTGCCACCATTTAATATCCACAAATATCTAATCTATTTGTCTGCAGTCTCAGTTCCATATGTTGTATTGTTATGTAACAGGTAAGGTTAAACATAAACTTGTTTATCTCTTTTCATACAAAGCAACAATCAGTGATAAAAGTTTCCATGTTTAAAACTTTGTGTCTGTTGAAATTCATAGAAGTTTGAAAACTGTTGCAAGAGATGTATTTGCACAGTAATGTCAGAAAGAACTATCTTTTTCTTGCACTGTGATAATGCAAAACTACTGTACAGTAAGAAAATGGCAAGATGCTTACAGACATGTAGTTACAGATTATTCCTCATTTTCCTGATCTGGCACAAATTTTCAGACTTCTGGTTGTTTCCAAAATTGAAGAGATATTGAAGAGTCAACACTTTCATGGATGTTAAAGTTTAAACAGTTGTATAAAAATGGATCAAGGAAAAAATCAAAGGTTTTTCTTGCATGAAATGCAAAAATGAATATTTGGAAAAATTTGCCAATCTAACTGGTGTTTATGATTAAAATAAACTATTTTTACTTTTTACAGAAAGAATAAAGACTAAGTCTTTCATTAAATGTGTTGTGGTTATTTGAATTTTAAATTCGTGATGCTCTTTTTAAATACTTGAAAGAAATGTATGAATGATTAATAAATTCAAAATTAGTCTAGAATCACAAAAAAATTATTTAATACATAAAAATTTGAATAACATTATTTTATACATATTAGAATCTGATCATTGCTATCACTTGATTTGCCTGTACTGACAATAACCAACTGATAACATTAAGCAGTTATCAGTTGGCTATAGTCTATAATAAGTGAGAATTTTGGTTTTATGTTGGACACATTAAAACAATAAATTTAAAACTTGTCATAATAAGTATTTTAAAACTTGTCATGTTATTCTCTATCTTCCTAAACTAATTTTACAAAAATTGAGACTTATAATTACCAATCAACCCTCATATATTTTACATGTATATACTCTGTATGTGTATATATTTTTAGATTATTAATATTTATTTTTTATTATATTTTGTAATTTATTAAAAATATCTTTTTGTTTAAACTTTAATTTAGCAATGATAGTTCAGAAGGATAAAGAAATTGATGAACTCAAGTCAAAAATAGCAGAAGTTATGGCTGTTATGCCCGTAACAAGCACCAATAATTACCCACCACCTGCTATTACTCTTGCTTCAGGAATCGTTTCTTCACTCCTTTACAGTCCTAAGTTTCACACCGAGGAAAAAGTCACAAAATCAACATTGGATCCAAATGCTTCTGTCTACACACCCAAAGTGGTACCATCAGACATGTGAATAGATACTTTCTCAATAAGAATATGGTAGAAAACTGGTGCAGTAATGACTTATTATTTCATTCTGATTTATTATATTGAACTTTATCATCTGATATTTCTTTAAAAGTATAATATCAGTGTGCTTGTGATAAACCTGTATATATATATGACTTTGTGCAAAGACTATTTGTTGTAGTGTAGTATAGAGACGTAAGATATTTAAATGTTTTCATAATCATTTGTAATAATATTACATTGACTATTCATAAAGAATATAAATTATTTTGTTTTGTTTAAATAAAAACATTTAAATACTTCAATTTATTATGTTTTATAATAAAATTAAAATTCCTTAAAGAGAATTTTAATATGATTTTTATTAACAAAGAAAAATTGAGCAAAGCTTAAATTCTGTTTGTGTTTTATTATTATTGCTGGATTAAATCTATTAAAAAAATGAATAAGCATATACATTTGTAAGATCTCAAGAATTTTTAAAATGTGAATCACAAGCACATCAACTTGTTTTTCTATATATCATTTATAGCTTAAATAATAATTAAATAAGACATAACTGCACCAGTTTTCCATGTTTGGTGTATACAATTGTTTACTATGCCCAGTGAGGGTTTTTATAACCAAATATTTTGGCAAAGTTTGCTTGATTAGATTGATTTAGTTCCAAGGAACATGTAATTGTACAGAATTTAAGTTATTACAATAATTATCACCCATTTTTAAATCCTCTGCAGAATTTTGCAGGCACTGGAATTTTTTTTAATCATCACTATTTGGCTCTCACTGGGCTTTAGGTTGTAGCGAAACTTTCATAAGCAATCAATTTTTCTTATTCGCCATTTCAAGCAAATTGTTCTGTGCTTGGCTTTGTGTCACATTGTGCAAAAAAAAAATTTACCAGTGTTTAAATGCTTTCCCAATTTGTTGCCTCCTCTCCCCCTTAATTTCTGCTGATTTGCCAAACAATTCTCCATGGATTGTCCATGTTGCAACAGCAGGGGTGGAAAGAAGGGGAACTGAATGTAGTGTCCCATTTCTGTGCACTGGCGCTCTCTAGACTCGACAGAAAGAATAAAGACTAAGTCTTTCATTAAATGTGTTGTGGTTATTTGAATTTTAAATTCGTGATGCTCTTTTTAAATACTTGAAAGAAATGTATGAATGATTAATAAATTCAAAATTAGTCTAGAATCACAAAAAAATTATTTAATACATAAAAATTTGAATAACATTATTTTATACATATTAGAATCTGATCATTGCTATCACTTGATTTGCCTGTACTGACAATAACCAACTGATAACATTAAGCAGTTATCAGTTGGCTATAGTCTATAATAAGTGAGAATTTTGGTTTTATGTTGGACACATTAAAACAATTAATAAATTTTTACACACATTTTATCATAATTAATGGCAATTCATCCAGTATTGTTTGCCTTCATATTTTTCCTTTTAACTGACTATTGTGTTGTGAGCCAATAATATAACATTTAAAAACATTTCTTAAGACTGATAATGCAACTAATAGTAACTGTTAATAATAGTGTGAAAAAATAGTTTTAAAATGCATATTGAAGATGGTAACTATAAACAAAACTCTACAATAAATAAACTTTTATAAGAATATTTTAATTTACACTTGTACGTATTAATTCTAATAACATTTGACAACTGATAACAATATTATTACAATAATTTCTAACAGTTTTAATGGCTTGATAGTATGGAATAGTCCCAAAGCATATGTCTAAGTTAACATTGATATTTGATTGATATAGTTTGGGTTATGTGTTATGCCAAATTTGAACTGACATTGCCTTCACACCAATTAGTACCAGATGAGGATTTACTTTTCGCATCGACAGTATGAAGAATTTTGTATTATTGCTATGTTACGAACTTAATAATTTCGCCGTAAGTACAGAATAAGCTTTAAGTTCTACAATATTAGGACAGAAAATTTTGATGACGATGTAGATAATTCATGGAAATTCACATTGACAAATTCCCGTTAACCTCGATGAAAGAATAATTCAAGAGACCAAAATTTATAAATTTACCTAATAATATAGTCATACAAAAATATTCACAGGTGTTGTTGTTTAGTCAGATTTTGATTTAGGATTACAATGGATTAGGATTTCGGAGGATAATTTCCACCGAAGGCGGCATTAAATTGAAAGATATTCAATTGAAAATTTACAACAATCATGCATTTTATCTTCATCGGCATGATTTATTCTTTCTTTCAATTCTTAAATTCTCTGAATATGTAACAATTAGAGGATAAATTATATACAGATTATTATTTTAGTAAAATTGCATACAGCATCGAATATAAATTATCGGATTGATTTTTAAATTATGAATTTAAATCGTTCAATTGTTGCCATTTTTGATGATTTAATGTCGGTTGTTAAAACTGAATTGTCCAAATTTTAAACTTTCCAACCGTATTCGTAAATACTAAAACCAAGGCGACAATTGCCCACAATTTCTGCGAACCTTCACTTTATCTAGACTCCAAGGTCTGGGGAGATTTGGCTTAAATGGATGGGAGGTGATGATGGTGGAAGAGGTGGGTTTAGGTTTCACGAACTCCTGTTATACCATACATACACAATTTGCGGAGTTTCGGCATCGTGGCTTAGAGGGACCTTCTGTACATGTACGAGTTCATTTAATTTTACAAGTGCTTTGATTGCTTAGGGAAGAATTTCTAACCTTTCCAGGGAAAACCCTCCGAGGTGCCACAGATAAAACTGCCGGCAACTGCCCCCGGTTTGTCTAAAGCAGGGATGGCCAACTTTTTGCATACCATGCGCCAATTTTTTGACAGACGAATTCAGATGCGCCATATAACTTGAACACTTTTTATACAGTCTTATGTTCAATATTAGGAGTTGATAAATAGAGAGAAGAATAAATTTGCTTCGCTTAGGGGAGAAAAGGGAATAACTTAATCACGCAGTTGAATTAATTAATTTATGACAGTTTATTGAAGTACCAATTTACAATAGTCAACAATGATCTCCTGTACGAGAGGGTGATTGCTTCATGATGGTGCTATAGCTGCCAGAGTCTCGTTTGGTGAAGATTACTCTGCACCACAATTATTGGCACTGAGAACGAGATCAGCTTGGAATAACTTTACTCAAAATAAATGTTTTCGGCCATTTACACGCCTGTAAACTGATCGAAAATAAAGATCGCAAGACTCAAAATACATGCATACACTGTAATTTACTATGTGGAGAACACTCATTTTATCTGCAAAATAGACTGTAACGAATTGTGCAACAAATGAACTTGCCATGACAGACTATAAAAAATTTATTTTTCTATATAAT
>NW_019384581.1:102393-125299 GCF_000671375.1 Centruroides sculpturatus | reverse complement strand
ATCCGAATCAATTGGGGACTGGGGTTGTTCGGAAAATCGATATTTCGGATAACCGATTATGTACGAAAAAATATATTAACCTATCCCATGTTGAAATTTCTCTCCTTTGCGTGTCGTTTCGCGTTGAATTTTCGTCGATGTTAAGCCTAACGAAGACTATTGTATCGTTAAAATTTATTTTTTTGTACAAACAATAAATTTATTGAAAAATATAAAAACAATAAAAAATTATACTTCAGAAGTTAATTTAGTATCAATAACGTAAAATATTTGAGTAGCCCAAGACATAGCCAAAGATTGCAGTGCCACAAGTGCTGTGGCGCCATAGCACTGGTGAAAATTAAATTTGCCGACTGGAATTCTTTCGGATAAACGATGCTCTACTGTAATTCGTTTTTCGTTTAATGGCGTAAATAAATTGTTGCTTTAAAGGAACGGTCAATTGGATAATAAAGTAGAGATTTTTTTTAAAACAAATTTCTAAATAAGAAAATCGTGTTGATTCTAAAAAGACTAGACTATACTTTGCTCGTTTTTATATAAATAATTTTTAATCTAGCAGATTAATCCCTGGATACGGAAGGCGCCGGTTTTTCCAGAGATGGCAACAATGCGCCGTCTTGAAAGTTAACATTAGTGACTAACAGCGAGGGGGAAAGATCGGGAAAATGATGACGCGCTAGCGAAGATATTCAGCATGTGATTCACCCAGACCGAATATTGTCAGCGGCGATTTTTTCTCTTGCAAATCGCGTTGGCAAAATGAAAAAATCAAATATTTTTGGTAGCGAAAAATGTTTGTACGAATTTCTTGACGACAAAGAGAGGAAGTTTAGAGACTTCAGCCACGAAATTCGCGCGTTCGAGTCACGTCGTCGAAGCAGTTCTTATGCAAATGAACGAAGCTCCCACGTTTATCTGGCAAAAAGGTTTAAAGGAAAATCGACGGAAACGAATTGCCGAACTTAGTCGTTTTATTTCCAGTAAGTTTTTTTAACTTTAAATTTTGTTATATTTTAATACGTTGTACTGCTGTTTATTTCCTATTTGTAACACGAACGTAATTCTTAAATTATTAGAGAACGCAGTGTATTCCGTGGCGTAGCTAGGGGTGGCATTTAAAAAAATTTAATTACTTTTTTTAATAATGAGAAGAGTAAAATTGTTAACTACGCCGAGAGTTAGTCGTATAATTTTTGTAAAAAACAACATTTTTCAATCAACAAAGTAGGTTTGATGTATATTTTGTATATACAAAGCCAAGGGCGACAATTGACAGACCGTGCCGGGCGGCTCAAACTGTAACTACGCCATTGTATTCAGTATTACATCGTACTTTTTCTTAAAAAAAATGGAGACATTGTGTACCTTTTTAATTGCGGTATATACAGTACACAATAATATCAATCTTAATCGTTAGTGTACTGTTCAAATAAATGTAAGAAGTAACGTCGTCAATTCGGCCTCGTCGGCCGCCATCTTGTTCTAATAACGTTTGTCTAGGTTCGCGCTCCGCTCGTTTTGCTATTCTAGTTTGGCGAACCGAATTCGCTAAAGCAGGATCATCCGCGTAAACGATTTAACCGAGCCGAGCCACGGCCATAACAAAACTGAGGTTTGCGTAATTTACTTGAGCAAAGAGATTCAACTTGTTGATCGTATGGATAAGATGCTACAAAATGTGCTCTGTGATTATTTTGTGTTTTTTGCGTTAATTTAAGTCGGAGGTTATTATATTTAGTGTTTTCGTATATCGGAGGACAAGGGGATCGACATAACGTCAAGTAGGACTTTTAAATTCCACCCCTATTTAAAATTTTGCTTAAAACAGTAATCTTCGGTCATCCGGATATTACGATTTCGATTTACAGGATTCCATTATCGGATTCTATCCGGGACCTCTATAAAACACTGGTCACCAAAATTTGGGGTTCTAGACCCGTTATTTACTGACCTTTTACAGCTACATCCGGTTGGCGGTGGAACGCGAGTTTTAGGCTTCCGGTTGGACCTATCGAAATAATTTTCGGGTATTTCTTTTAGCACCATCTAAGTAATTTTTTCGTAAAATTTATTTTAAATCGGACAGATAGAATTTAATCTATGGCGATTCTTAAACTGAGTTCTAAAATCAGCTTTCCACTGAACGTTGGTTGCCATGGCGAAAGTCATTGACTACTCCAGTTAATTACACGGTTCTATCGCTTTTTCACGACTATTTCTTATTTATTATAGTACTCATTATATATTTTTGGAATCGTGGTGACACTAAGATTTCAAATATTGTATTTATAATACTCATGGCTGATAGTTTACCTATCACTGCAGCGCGTATAGCTGCAAACGCGGTAATTACTGAATTAAAAGAATACATTGCGGAAAATTCACAATGTAGATTTTCGACTCCCCGTCACGCAGACTTTATTTTGGAATGTATGAATAGAGTAATCAAAATCTACGAAGAAAACAGTGTACTGTCTATGCTTAAGGAGATCAACAATAAAATTGATACAATAGGCAATAATAACAATAAAGATGTAATGATTACCCCTTCATATAGCGCAGTACTGAAATCAGGCAAAGCTGTTAACCCGACTGCTGCTAATATCACACTTAAGCAATCTAAAGACGTTCTTCTAATTTATAACAAAGAGAACAATAAAAATAGTGAAAGCACACGGAAAATTATACAAGAACGTGTAAATCCTATCGCATTAGGCATCGGAGTAGAAAGAATACGTCGAATAGGGGGAGGAGGTGTTGCAATACATTTAAACAATAAAACCGACCTAACAAAACTGGAGAATTGCGTACAGGAATCAATACCAGAACTAATAGTCAGGAAACCTAAGAAACGAAATCCACATATTGTACTATACTCTGTGCCTGCACAATTACTACGTGAAGAACTACAAGATTATATATATGAGCAAAATAATATCATACATGAGAATTACTCAGAAATAGACTTTAAGGAACAATTTAAGATAAAATTTAGCATGGGACGAAAAGAAGCTCAATTTCATAATTGGGCGGTAGAAGTTTCACCGCAAATCCGAAAACATCTTCTTATGGTTGGAAAAATAAACATACAATGGTCTCGATGTCGAGTTCAAGATTTTTGCCCTATTATGCAATGTTTTCGTTGCTGTAAATATGGTCACTCCACCAAATACTGTGAACAGGAAATACCTACATGTAGTCAGTGCGCCGGGGAACATACATATAAGCAATGCCCTAATAAGGCTACTAAACCGAGATGTATTAACTGTCATCATAATAAATTGAAAACTTTAAATCATAATGCAAGAGACAGCTCCTGTCCTGTCTTTCAGCGGGTTAAAAATACCATCATAGAACGAACAGAATATGGCATTTAGCAGTAATAGCGGTATACGTTTTCTGCAGATTAATTTGGGAAAACGAATTGCAGCAACTTCCCTTCTTGCATCTATCTGCCACAAATATGATTTTATTTTAATACAGGAGCCTTATTGTCTGCATAATAACCCGGCTTACTTACCAACCCGTTATTCAATACTTAAAGGCACTGAAAATTATCCATGGGCAATTAATGTTATTACCAACACAAATTTTACCATCCTTCATCACAAGATCTTGTCGAATGAACACATTGTATGCAATGAAATTTATTTTAATAACAATACTTACATCATTATCAATATATATTGTCCACGCGACATGAATCTGAATATTATTATTAACAAATTACAAAATCTAATTAATAAATTTCATAATGCTCGGTTTATCATTGCGGGGGATATAAATGCACACTCACCTGCATGGGGTGGTGAGCAACATGACAACCGTGGAGATATTTTTGAAAATTTTATAGCTTCTAATGGTTTACAATTATTAAATAACCCGCTATCCCCCCCGACTTATGTTGCTAGAAATGGGGAAACATGGATAGATGTTGCAGTATGCAGTTCAGAATGTATTACTGAGTTAGAAAACTGGAGAGTTCACTCTGAAAATAGCCTCAGTGACCATGCTTACATTTCATTCCAGCTTAAAAGCAATGACAGTGCGCAAATTGCCTCTGCAAATAAACCTAGGTTTAACCTAGCTCTGGCCGATTGGGAAAGTATGCTAAGCTATCTATCAAACAACCTATCGACATATAATAATATCAATAATACTACTAACAAAGAAACCATCGAAAAAACTCTCGATTTCAATATCAAGGTAATTGAACAAGCATGCCATAGATATATCCCTAAAACCAATCCTAGATCAAAATCTGTACCCTGGTGGAATGACGGGCTCACTGACCTCCGAAAAATGAACAATTACCTGCGAAGACGATATCAAAAGTGTCGATATGAACCGAATCGTGCTATATATAAGCAAGAATATTATGCACATCAAGTNAGTGATGGTCGATAGTCTGTGTTATCTAAATATCTGTTATGAAGTATACACGGCTTCAACATTGATGAGCTTCGACAAAACTTACCACCAAACTAGAAAAACTGTGCTGTGGACACTCGGCCTCAAGATTTCATAACATTCTGTTTGTATTACGATTAGAATACAACACGCTCAGTTTATTGTTATATAGCATAAGTTTAGTTTTAAGATAGTCATAAGTTTAGTTTTAAGTTAGTTTTAGTTAATTTTCGTTCACCTCTATTTTATCTTATGTACTGTACTTTCTTTTTAATAACCTGCATGACAAGCTGTAAGATTATATCTATATTGGTACACCCAACACCTGTATAACCATTTCTATTCATTACCACGGTATCGATTTGTAAAATTCATACTGATATTGTATAACTTGTTTACTTTGTCTTCCTACAATTTGTCAAGCGGTTTTATCATTTGTAAATTATATTTTCATATAAAAAATTGTATATATATTTCTCAGCTATGTATAATACGGTACTGGGAATGCACCTGCAAGGTGCCTAATAAAGAATAAGTAAGTAAGTAAGTAATTTACTTGAGCAGTGTCAAGGCTCCATCCTAAAACTTGCCTCGGGCCGGCACTGAAGCCAAGTATAATACATTAAATCGTCAATGTTGTTAAATGCTGGTCTGCGCGTAACGTTCAGTACCTTCGGCGGGTACAACACGCTTCATGTGGTAAATATAATTTTTTGATATTAATAAATCAAATATTAAATTGATAATAATCTTCCAAACATGTGCAGTAATTTTAATTGTCTATACAATTACAACACGAAAATCAGAGTAATTCGTTCCATAAGTATTTATTTCATGCTGCAAATCTCTACCCATACAAATAAATAATGTAGTAACTTGATATCAACAAGTTATTTGTTGCCATAAAGCTAAATGCAATAGATTTAATAGCCATAATCCTGATTTAAGTATACATATAAATTCCCTCTGGCGTCCGTCTAACTGAATGTCCTTTAATTTCTAGATTTATATACATGAAAGTCGAAATCTTTGGGGAAAAGGCCACATTAACTATAAACGAACTTCCGGTTTGCATCGAAATCAGGTTATTTCAACTGAAATATTTTCTACTGGATGCCGATAATCAATTTACATAGATAATTAACATCCAATTTAATTGTATTGTTAATACAAAAACTACGATATACAGGAACAAGGCACTACTAGAATTGAGAACGACGTTAGTTTGTCACAATAAATAACTAATTTCATATTTCTGCATATATTGGCTCATTTTCATTCACTTTTATAATAATAAGTTAGACAGATACACGCAACTCTTCGCTTGCCCTTCGTTATTTCTAAACGAATGGCAACCTAGAACTCACCACGGGGAGGTGGTTGCGTCAGAGTTCCACCGAGAGTTGGAAAGAATGCAACTCCACACGTGTTTAACATCACCTGTGCAGTTTCATTCTTCCTAACTCACACTTTAACAATAATCCACTCTAGAACTTACCTGAAATTTGAAGAAGGGGAGACGCCCTTCAAATTTCAGGTAAGTTGGCGCCTACTTGTTGATAAAAGCTGTTTTAAACAAACAGTTTTTTCCAACAAGTAGGCGTCAACAATTAAAACATTTAATAATTAATGCGTGCCAACAATTGGTTACTTTCGACATATTCGTGACCTGCGTTACCTCACAACATTATTATGTTTGATTTATTTTACTTTAGAAATTAAAATAATTCCATTTTCTGATAAATATAATCGGCCTGCCCTACTAAAACGCAATTAAAAACAAAAAATCGCTTTTAAAATTGTACAGTAGAAGCCGGTCTTTTGGTTAAGCCTTAATTAATGCTCTTCCTCTCCCCGCGCGAGGGAATTTCGAAAAACCCCTTCTTACAAGTTAGTGTGAACGCACAATGACTGCAGCGCTCCCTCTGATCACAGGCGCTTGCCATGTGACCGAAGCCTGTACATTTAAAACAACAAATAATGGGGATGTAATCGTCAATTATCAACGTTTCCCATTTATAGCTGATTTGTTTTAAAGCGATCAGTATATTCCGTATTGCTGGGGAAACAGATACGTCCATATGTCTGCATCCCTACAGATTTTATAAAAATGGCTCTTGAGCTACACCCTACAGATTTTATAAAAATTTGTAGGGTGTAGCTCAAGAGCCATTAATGTCACACAATATATCTTTTTTTTCGATTTACAGGGCCTCCATAATTCAGATATATTCTGTAGATCCAATCAATAAGCCAACTGACGCCACAATTTGTGCACGCTCTACTCAAAGGATGCGAAAAAGAAAAACGAGTTTCAAAATTGTCCGCTATGTGATAAACGGCGCGGCAAAACAAAACAAATACAAAAGCGTTTATTTGTACGATACAGGGAATCTTCAACCTTTTTCCATAGTTTGGGTGTAAAACTTGAAGATGCACGCTATGTTCAACGGCCGACCGCAACTGTCCCCCCTCGTGATGCTTCGCACGTGCCACACGGTATTGTCGTGTAAATCTAATGTTGCCACATTACGATTTCACACTTATTTGCTTGCAGCGCCATTTACCACGTAGCGAACAATTTTGGAACTAAAATTTTTCTTTGCAAAATCATTCTTTCCGCATCCTTCGAATAGTGTTTACACGAATTTCGATGCCAATGGGTATATTGGTCGGAGCCACGGAGTTCTCCGAATAGAGCAACTTTACGGTCAGCGAATTCTATTTTATAAATATAGATGAAGCATTCTACATATTTCGTGTTAAAGGGGCCTTTTTAGTAAGCCCATTTGTTTCCACGGGACAGAGCTTGATTTGAATCGTCTTTTTTTATTGTCCCAAATAGTCAGAGCTGCCGGATTAGCGAGGTTCGGCACATAATTAGAAAATTCGATGTTTGATGCAAATACGGTAAAATAAATTTATTTATTTTATCGTATTGCATCAAATTTATCGTATTTATTTTATCGTAAAATAAATTTATTTATTTTATCGCGTAATTATCCCGACTTAACGATAACAAAAGAAACCACAACGGTAAAATTAAACAAAACAAGTATTTTATTTAACGAAATTTACTTAAAATACATTTTCTATTTATATCGCAGATAGAGAGAATAAAAGTATGTAATATAATATATTGCAGAGCGAATATTACAGTTTGTTTGATTACAAAATTTAAATAGATAAATGCAAAAACATTGTTATAATATTTTGATATATAAAAAGTTTTGTAAATTTCCGATCGCTAATAGAACGGAAACTGCCTACAGACATTTAAAATGTAACGAGTAGGGCAGCACGATTTAGTTTTTGCATTAGCAAAAGTTAAGGAAAAACATCACAGATAAAACTATACCATACAATAATACTACTTTATCACATTCCCAATAAAGAATAGGAATATTCAATCGAATACGATATATTCTTCTTTCCTTATTGTCGTACTTGTATTAAATCACATCGTAATCTAATTTTGATTTTCTATAAAAATGGATATTTAAATAAGTCCTTTTTCGATCCGTTCGAAATACGTAACACGTCTTAAATTAAGACACTAGGAACAAAAACAATATAAAATAGAGTACAGACCATCGGAAAATACTGTTATACATACATGTATAAAGTTAGCCTCTTGCGGTCTCCAGATACATCGATAAATGCGTGTAAATATTGTTTTATGGCTCTTCTTTGGCAGAATTTATAATAGATATATATGTATATACTAGATAATTAAGCAGACTATATATAGTTTCTGCAATACTTTTACATATATAAAAGTCGTAGTAATTATTTTATTTATATAATACTCCGAATACAACAATTAATAAAACTCTATAATAACAACAATTTTATTTATACTGTATAACGTTATTCTCAATTAATTAAATATATTTTTCCACTTGTAATCTTCTCACAATAATATAGAAATTTCTTTCGAGTTGCTTTGATTTCCTCCAAAAGTCTGAGTAATTCCACAGAAATCAAAAACTATAACAAATCGCGGTTATCTTAGAAATGCAGGCCGGAGTGTGTGCTATTTAATAGCATTTCCGAAAACATTAAAATCTCCATTGTAGAATCGCAAGTCCACCACTCTTCACTTAATAATTCTATTATTTGTCGAGTATATAAGTTTATATATAAACTACTAAAGAAAATACGACTTCGGATCGTCCCAAGCATCTGTAAATTCAAAACTTACGCGTTACGTAAAAATCTAAATGCTCCGATAAGAATTGAGATTCGACGACGTAACTGCCGCGTAACATTATAAACAGTAAGGGATTAATTCCTATCAAAATATTTTTATATGAAATTTCTAATATCACACAGTAATTGTATTTTCTCCCCTATTCAATTTAGAGAAATATTCATAGAATGTAAAATTACAATTTCTAATTCCTTTTGATAAGCTTTCGTCTCCTTAAAATAAGATCCGGTACAAAGTTTTTTCATGCTCTTCAGGTACCATGCTTCATGCTTTTGTAAGTGTTAATTTCTAAATTTTACGCTTTTATATACTTTTGACGTTGGGAATTGGTGTTATTTAATCTTACATCCTAAAATACAAAAAGGAAAAAAATGTTAGTTAACAAACGATTAGTTTCCTTCACATTTTACATACAAGTTAATATATTTAGTCTTGTTAAAACGTCACGACATTCAATACATTATTTTAAACAATTTAAGCAAACTACTGAAATATAAATGGGGGATTTAGTTAAGATAAGGATAGGGATCGGGAAGAAAAGGAAGACCCAGCTGAAAGAATTTCTTTGGACGTTATATAGAGGGAGTGGCCCTCTTGGTACCCTCTACCGAAATGGTACTGTATTGTATTACTCACGAAAAAGAAATACGAATTTATGAAAAAGAAATACGAAATTTTTGCTCCAGGATACGAACAAAAACTCACCATACGACGTTACATTAGTTCGCATTTTTCATTTGTTTTTCTTACTACAGTTATTTTTTTAATGTATTACTTGGCTTTAATTTGAGTATGTTTTTCGCGTTGGAACGAATTATTTGGTTTTACATGTAATCGTATGGGAAAAGATGATCCACCTTACGACATTTTCACGATACCATCTCAGTTTCGGAACGGATTAATTTCGTATCCTGAGGTACCACTGTATAGTAGTATCTCGTAATTCCAATATTCCGGAGTTCGAATTATAATGTATTAAGTCATGTATACAATTCCTACCTATTACCGCCATCTACCTCTTGGGGTTCTGCGGTTAAGTTCCTTTTTTCACCTCAAAGAGAATGTGGTGGGTCCGACCTCCGTGTTTAAGATGGCATGCGCCATTCTTAAAAACCAGGCTAATGTGGCTAAAGGTGTGATGACATCGCACGCTATCGGGATGGAAAAATGAGAAGCAATTTGGCTGGTGACATTGTCTCCAGAGGTCCGTTTGTGAAAAAGCCAAGCAGATGTTTAGTGATTTGAAATTTTCTTTTTATTATGCGGTATTTTCGTATTTTGTTTTCGTGTCTATCATTTGGGTCATTTAATTGTGTTGTTTTTATCTTAAATTACGTGTATCTGATGTTTATCAAATGGGTATCGTTTATATTAGCTATAAATATACCGGCATTACCGTATTTCATATTCTAAACTAGTACTGGAAGTTAAAAACGCGTGCAAGAATTTTACTAATTTCAATGGAGAAAGTGTCAAAATGAAGCTCTCTAAGTAAAACAAGAGACAGGTAACAAGTATAAATTTTACTTCATTCCATCTACATTTTTTTTATACATTATTATTTTGGATTTAGTTCTGTACATAATGCTAAATTTCCATTTATAATATACACATTATAATATAAACTATTTTTAAATCGTCGAATATTATTTCCTAGACGACATAATTTTTGGATCACAGAGGTAGTAAAGAATCTATTGAACGTCACAAGAAAAACACGAGTCTATATTTTGTACACTGAATATATATTGTCTATGTACTGTACATCTGGCAAGAAAAAAAAGTGATGGGAGATAAAGACTGAGGCGTTACCATAAAGTATACAAAGAAAATGCACGGAAAGGGTTTAAGTTCTTAAACGACGATGGTTTTTTTTTTAAAGTTACTCAATTTGAAAATCACAGATTGAACGATAATGGTCCGTCGGGCAGCTTTCACCACTGGATCTTGCTCCTCATAATATACATGTATGTTAGATATTAAAAATATCCTTGTAAATATTTATTTTTGAAATGCAATATGTTGTTGTTTATTTAATGCTATCTGCGAGGGTATCTGTGAGTCAAGTGCAATTCTAATCCTTCGGACGGGGTGGTGATTCTGTTTCGTCTGACGCAGATCTGCACGTGACCTATTCCCTGCCTCGGCTGTGGTTCAGTGGTCAGATCTGAAACCATTCTGCGATCGACCTGTGGCGCACCCATCATTCTATGGTACTGACTGCGATAGGCGGGACCCGTTTCTCTGCCATCTACAGACGTCGAAGAAAGAAGAAGAAATGGTAGAAAAGAAAAGGTCCGAAGAAATGATAAAACTAATAATGTTCAAATAATTTGCCTGGTGTGATACCTGTTACTGTTGTCTAATTTGATATAGACTTATTTATTTTCAATGATTTATACCAGAGTTATTTGCAAAGGTATATATAAATGTTTGGGAAAGTAAATTTTAATTGTACATTTCAAAATCTGTCAAATTAATGAAATCAAACTATATGTAAATAGAATTTTAAAAATTACCTGAATCTGTCGTTCTGGTCATTTCGCACATTTCGCATTTATTGAGAGCGGGATGATTGGCAAACGTACACTTTGAACATTTCCACATGTCCTTTTCTTCCACGTTTTGACTTTCTCTTTTGTTTTCTTTATTACTTTGAAATGCAGAAGCGGATATTGCTTGACTGCCTAAACGAAAAATGAAGTTAAATGTACCTTTTATTGGATGTCACTGGAGATCGTGAAGACATTTTAAAATATTTTGTGTAATCTACACGTTTAAGTGTAAATATTGTCGGCAAATTTTAATAAAAAATGTTTAAAGTTAAAAATTGGAGAAAGTCACATTTAGAATAAAATATATCAATGGCTAACTGAATACAAATGAATTAAAGGAAAGATTACATTGGAGTCAAAGTATTTTTAAAGTTATCATAATTAGATCAATGATGCTATTAGTTAATTTTTAAATTTGTTCTCTATGAATTTATAATCCAGATTCAAACATATTGAGAGAAATGGTTTAGATCAGGGGTCGGTAGCGAGAAGATTTTCTATTCAATCAGTGTGCCACTGAAATGTAAAAATTATATTTTAATTATTAATTACACATTTAAATGGAAATCATAGTTGGAAGGACTTTAAATATGAATTTCTTGTTTGCATATTTCTATTACAGCGCATGCGTTTACGCTCCGTGTTGCCGTCTATATGTTATGTTATGTTTTTATATGTGAAGTGCTTGCATAATTCAATTAACAACTTAACTTCAAAATTATACACTTTTGAAGTCCATTATATGGACTAATTTTGATAACGTATATAATAAACTTGGTAGAATCAAGTCGGCACTCAGAATAACACTATAACTTATGTTTGGCACAACACCACTGAAAGGTTGCCAACCCCTGGTTTAAATGAATAGTTAAGTACTGTACATATAAATGCTGTATTACTACTACTGGTGAAGATTAAAATAATTCCTTAACTAATTTAACAATATAATTATTTTTTCTTGAAAAAACTGTTTAGTTAGGCAAAAATCATTTAAATGATTTTTGCCTAACATATTAGCTTTAATAAATTTCTTTCCTTATTAAATAGAGTTTTATATTATAAAAATATTATATAGCTTATTAGACAATATGGGACAATTTTGAATGTACTGTACAGTTTAACCTGTTTACCTCAATTTATTTCCCCCCTGCATTTTCAATATATTTTCCATATTTATCTCAAATTATGGACTGAAGTGTCAATTGCAAATACATTTTGATAGCATAAATTGCAATTGAGAAATATCTCTTGCAAAACAGTACAGTACTTAAATTCAGAATTACATATCTGTATGTTTACAGAACAATTTTTTTGTATTATATTTTTGTATTTACATTTTTTAATTTAGTTATTAATTAAAAATTTATTTAATATCTTTCTTGTTCTCAACATTTTTTGCTATAAATACTATAGCATTAGAATTTTTTTAAACCTATTAATTAAAAAGAATTTGATTTATTTAGAAAATTTTTGAATTTTTTGACTCATTAACAACTTTTATTTAGATAATTATCATTTAGAAACAATTGTATATATAATACAGTAAGAGTAATAATAAAACCACATCATTAATCAATTCATTATAATTAAAATAATTTTGAAATTCTGTTTTAGAAAAATTAGAATTTCAAGAAACTTACTTAATTCTTCAGTGTTTGGAACTGGGGGTATTGGTCCATGTGGTCCGGTAAATATATTTTTATAAAAATCTTCGTCAGTTTCTCCTAACGGCGCTAATAAAATATAAAGCATTTTCAAAAAAACCCCTTCACAAAACAATGTTAATATAAACAGATTAAGATAGTAATCAGCAGTAATGTAAGCAAAGATTTGTGTATTCAAAAACTCCAAGTGATATTTACACCTATTTTAATGCAAATATCATTTGGCAATCAACAACAAAATTACAGAAATACATCATCTTATAATAAATAGATATGAAAATATTTTAATGAGAGAAGAAAGTAGAATAACTTGACTATCTTGTAGTTTAACTGGACAATATGATTTATTTATAAATGCATCATGTTCTGTTTTTCAAAATAATTTAAACTGCTACACATGCAACAAAATCTAGGAGTTGGACTTGCATGACATGAAACCAAAGAATGTGAAGCGAATATGATTTAAAAAAATCTTGAGAAAAGTTATGAAGAGAGAGAGAGACCTTTATCCTACTCCTTCAACTATGCCAAGATTTCACATGTAATTAATATTAATATTGTAGAATTTACATGTAATGTTTGAATTTGTGTTACAAAGTTTTATTAAAAACTATTAAACTATAATTTTAACCTCCAGTAAGCATGAATGTGCATTCTTATTGCCAGACATAGCTCCTTGGGATAAGGTACAGTGGGGGGAATATCCTTCGTATTGTCATGGTAACTGAGAAGAATCCTAAAAATGAGTAGTTTAAAGGGGTGAAGTGATGTTAGATTTAACCTCTGTTAGCTTGCTATCTGTCCCCACAGAACAAGGAATAATGAAAATCCAAAACATTATAGATAATATATCAGACAAAATGTGAACTAATAATAATCTTTAGTTAACTAATCTAATGTTTTAATCTATATATTTTTGCCACTGAAAAAAAGACTGTACAGTACATACTATGAACATATGCTACCTATGTAGAATGATTTAAGAAGTAAATAAATGTTAAGATAAATACAGTTTGATAATTCTAAATACAGTATATACATTTTTATTAATTGTATCCAAAAGTAATATTCTTTTTAAAAATATGAACATACCTTGACCTTTTAAACAAAAATCAACTTCCATTGACAAACAATGGCATTCCACTCTTAATCTTCTGTTTTCTTCTCGCAAATTTTGAACGTCTGTCATCTACAAATGTAGAATTTATCATTAAGTTGTATTACATAATTTTTTATAAATTTTAATTTATATTTCATTTTAAAATATTTAAATATAGTTAATACATTTTGTTAATAAATGTCTTTAAAATAATAATAAATAGTAATATCTTTAGTTTTCAAATACAGGTAAGCCTCCTACAACACGGTACCTTTACAATGTGTTTTTGCTCCAACGCAGTTGGAAAAATGTGGAAATTTTCTTACAGCGCGGTACTTTTACAACATGGTTTATGGTAATTAGAGATTAATTATCTTCACATAACCGAAAAATCGCAACGGATCACATGATACGAGCCGTAGTTCGGTATACAGTACTAAAAGTCTTTGAAAATAGCTGTTTGTCGACGTTGGTGTGTTATTCCCTTAAGTTTCAGGGGAAGACCGGTTTCTAGACAGATGTGCATCAGTTACTGTAAACACTCAAATATATCACTAAATTTTCGATCATTTATACTCTTTCAATAAGTGGGGACAGCAAAAATGGTTCAAAATACAGTATAAACTTCTATTGGGTGTATATTTTTAACAACATAGTGAAAGGAAGTTATTTTTTGTGATTTTTACTGTCCACAAAACTTATTGAAAAAATTTTAGCCATAACAATGCCAAATGAAAAGAAAGGACTATCATTAATTAAAAAGAAAATTTATAACTCTTCAAACAAAGATAGAAATTTTGGATTGAACTGAAAATCAAGAGCAGATAGCTAATATTGGTAGGCATTTTAATTTAAATGAGTCGACTATTCGGTCGATTAAGCAATCGGGAGAAAAGATCAGAAATTTGGTCGCATATGGATCATCTATTCTTGCAAAAAATGTTGCTCGTCCAAGAGCATCTATAATGGAAAAAATGGAACAAGCGCTAATATTATGGGTAGAAGACATGAACAAGAAACGGTTGCCTTTAAATAAAACTGCACTTAAACACACAGCCTTAAAAATATTTGATTATTTAAAACAAATGGGACAGTTGTTGGCTGATGAAACCAGTGTTAAATTCATGGCTAGCAATGGCTGGTTTGAAAAATTCAAAAAACGCCATTCAAACGCCAAATTTTTCTCTTTTTAGAACCGAATCCCAGTTTTTGTATTAAGTTGGTGTCTCCTATAACGCGATTTCCCACAATGCAGTATTTTCAAGGAATGTATCTACCGCGTTGTTGGAGGCCTACCTGTACTTGTATAATGTTGTATTACAGTGTAAAAAGAAATATGTTCTAAAAGGTTTCTTATATGCATTAAATTCAATACCATGTTGTAAGGGAGAAAACAACAGAATAAAGTTCCATAATTTTGCATATCAAGAACATTTAGCCAAAAACATGGCATATAAGATAAAGTAAATGAAAAACAGTAGATAGGCAGTATTTTACCAGGACTGTGGAGTCGGAGTCATGGAGTTTTGGTGTTGGAGTCGGAGTCGTCAAAAAATCCTCCGACTCCCTTTTACTTACCAACCTGTTATGTATATGAAACAGAGTCGGATGGTAAGGAAAAGTCGGAGTCGGTAGATTTTTATGCGACTCCACAGCCCTGTATTTTACAGACAAAAGGTTTATAATTACACGAATACAAATCAAAAACCATTAAGAACTGTACTTTGTGTACAATCTTTAAACTATGATTATGATAAACTTTCTTGTGATATTTGTCATTACTGTAAACTAATTAATTTTGATTCATATATACATTTGGAAATTGGCAGTATCACAAACAACAAACTTGCAGCATTTAGGGCTTTCAAACATTTGTTAATATCACACAGAGAGATGATTAGTTCTAACGCAAAGATTTCCAGAAAAAGTTGTGGAACAGTTGGATGCATGCATAAAAAATCTAATAAGAGAAATACATCCTACAACACTTGTCTGCCAATCCCAGGCAAGTCTCTACCTTCTTATCACACTTTTCCATCGTATGGTTAAATGAAATATCAATATTTAAATCCTTTATTAAAGTCAGTCAGAAGGAACCTTCCAGTAAGGCAACTGATAATTCCTCTATCTACTACTGTAATCTTATCGGAGTAATTTATCACAATATAAGAAAGATATTTATTATTATGTACTGTTCCTTATTTAAAAGATTAAAAAAATTCTTTCACTTGACAACCTTATTGTTTTGAACATTGGACACAGGTACTAATGTGAGTGGATCTGGGGACATGACAGCTCTGTATGATTAGCAAAACAATCATTCAAGTTTTCAAGAAGCCAGAAAAACCTTTCATTTCCAAAAACGTTAACATTTTTTTAAATGTTCTGATGTCAGTAAGACAAACATTAAAATTTCATTTAATGAAAACGATATTTTCTGGCTTCTTGAGCAACTGTTTTGCTAATCAACCTGCTAATGGAACAGACAGTCTGATTGGAAAAGTATGGAATATGATACCCTTAAGATCTCTTAGACTTACATACACACATTCAGCAATGACTCATCAGAAACTATTAATAATATACTTTAATTGATCGTTCCCTGTTACTAGTTTGTGGATTATTTTTTAAAGAACCTAAAAAGTTTTTGGCTTTTTTTTTCAGTAACTTATTTCACAAGGAAATCTTACTGATATAGGCTTTATTAATAGAAATGCATTTTGGGTCTTTATGACCCTTGTTCAGTCCTTAGTTTTTTGTACAATCTTCGTATGATGTAATTTATAATACATCTTTTGCTACGATCTGTACAAAAACTAAGGACTGAACAGGGGTCATAAAGACCCAAAATGCATTTCTATTAATAAAGCCTATATCAGTAAGATTTCCTTGTGCGATAAGTTACTGAAAAAAAAGCCAAAAACTTGATGCAGATTTTTTAAAGAACCTAAACAACTATAACAAAAATCCTGCACAGACAGCCAATTAAAATCATTAATATAAAAAAATAGCTCTCTACAATATAATTATTAGCAAATTTGACTAATTTTCAATTCCAATCATCTATGGGAGCATTTATTTACATTCAAAATAAAATAATAATATACCATTTTTTACTTATTGTTTTTGCTCTAATTTTTTAAAGCATTTTAACATTAAAAATTGAACATGTACATTTAACATTCTATAACTTTGCACTCTATTTTAATGTGCTGAAGATGTTTTTCACCCAACTTAAGTCATTACATTATCATTAAATTAAGAAACCAAATTTCTTTCTTTTTTTTAAATAATTCTATAAGAAATCATAAATGAGTTTTTCATAGCAGCAACTAGATGGAATTTGTACAAGAGAATAAAAAAAATATAGGAAAGATTTCAGATGAAAAAGAATTTTAACTCATATCTCAATTAACAACATTCAAGTTGACCAGAATACTTTAAGCTGTGTAGTTTTTTCTGTACAGATTTGTATTCTAAATATGTTAAATAAAAGAAAACAAAAATCTGAACTGAATCTTTGAATAAGTGACAAAAAATTTGTTTTAAAAACATAGATCATTATGCTGACAAAAGAGTTTTAGTAATCAGATTATCTGAAATATTTCAAACATTCTGAAAAATTAGTAAATTTCAAATAAGTTTCATAATCCTTCAAGAGAAATCTCTCACATGATTAACTTTTTACAAAATTTGATTCCACACAGAAAAATAATTTCCTACTTGGCATTTATGTTTATTCTTCATCAAAGTTTGATTTTAATGAAAACTGACGAAATAATAAATGCCCTAGATAGTAAATTATATTATACTGTTACTTTGTTATAAATACATATATGAAATCCTAAATATTGAGTAATTTAAGTACATAATTATAAGACAAATGAATGTATATTCACTTTTAATTATGTACATACAGGTGCCCCATATAACACGGAAGTTACGTACCAAAAAATTGACGTGTTATACGAAACAAAGAACTAGTGCAAAAAGGGGGGTTAGGTTCCAAAAATTAAAAACCATGTTGTTAAATCCTTATTTAAATCAGATTTATTATTCATTTTTCTCATAAATAAAAAAATAGGTATTTTACCTAAGTAAATATTTTACCAGAGGATTATTCATCCCGTATGATGATCTCAGCATGAGCATCATCAACTGGTAACAGTTTTTGGGTGCGTTCGTTAATAGCAGTTGCTATGCAACGGGAGTGCACTGCTGTTTGTAGGCATTTAGGAATGACAGTGTGGGCGCCGCCATCTTTCTTTCACTATCAACAGTAATGTGATGGAGGAATCTATAATTCTAAAATGAGCTTTTAGAGGCAAAAGAAGGGCCCCCAATTGTAAAATTTAACCATTAAATGGATTATTTGTTGAAAGAGCAAAGAACGAAATAGCCACAAAAATAATTAGAATGCTTGTGCAGAGTTATGCAGAGGTATAAAAGAATGCACCCTTTATTACATTTCATGCTGTATGAGGGTTTTACCCAATTCCCGAACCGTGTTATAAAAGCACCGTGTTATACGGGGATGTTCCCAATTCTCGAATTGTGTTAGAGTGAATCTGTGCTATAGAAGTGCAGTGTTATACGGGGGTTACCTGTATATGGATTAATATTTAGGATTTCATATATGTATTTGAATAATTTAAGACATAAATGTATATTCACTTTTAATTATTTCTACTTTGCTTGTATGTGAATAACATTAGTTGTATTTTTTTCATCATTATTTTAATCCTTTTGATTCTCTCCCCCCCTGCGAGTACTAAAAGGGTCTTTTAAATTCTATCTATACTGCGTTTAGCCAGGATCAGTGGAGAATGGCTGGATGGTAAGGGATGGGACAAACCACCCTTGAAAAATTCCAAACATTCTCCGATCACACCTTGACCATCAAAAATAATTCTATCTTGAAATACTTCACAAATATTTCTATTATTTTAGAAATTGACGTAGGAATTTTCTTCTTCTATAAATCTACCTTTTTAGAAAATATAGTTTCTTATAAATTGTACCAACTTCACATTAGATGAACACTTTCACTAACTGTAAATTCAAATGAATATAAATAATTTCAATAAAGAAACAAAATGGAAGAATATTTTCCATTTTTTATATATTTTTTTCCTTAATGTTGTTAATGCTATTTATTTTGTAATATTATAAAATAATACATTATAAATGAACAATTATTTATTGTGACATCATCACAATGCAGGCTTTAAATGCTCTCCACCACAAATCAATACTGTAGTGTTTTGCCCCTGTACATCATACTTTTCCATTAGATGATCGGCCCGACTCCATTTCTAACTCCTTTCAGGGGAAAAGTTTTGAATTGAAATAAGATGACTTCTTGTTTGCATCGGATGTTTGTATACAGTTAATTAGAGCCTCCTGCCCTAAGATTTCCATATCTGGTCTTGAATTTCATTTAACTAACACTATTCTTAAGATTAAGGAAAGATAGATGGATGAACAACAGTGGGAATCTATAGGTCTACAATTTTTTCAAATTGCAGCCCAATTAAATCAATGAACAATACACTTTCAAATATAAGTTAGATATCATTTATTGTTGTTAGTTTTAAATTAAGTTTAAAAGTATAAATATAAGGGAGACTGTATTCCTAAATGTTCCCAAGATCATCATCTCCCAAGGCACAACAATCTTTTTCCTTTGAAAAGAATCTGATATTTATATACTAATTGCTAAATGGTATTGTAGTGAAGTTTGAACTCATCTGGTTTTTATTTTTGCTGCTAATCTAACATTACTTTATTAGTTTGACAAACCTCAAAGTATAACACACCTCCATGATGATTTCACCAAATAATAATAGTTAACTAATGATTTTCTTTCTTTTTTCAATGAACTCCACAGATATGCATGTGTGCATGGTGTGGTAGCCAGACAAAAGTTCAAATGCTCATAACTTCTGACCAAAACATGGATTTTTCATTATGTAGAATTGCAATAAAAAAGGGTGTTCCCATTTAAGAAAATAAACTTGAACCTGTTTTCACCAATTGCAACTGACAGATTTCAAATGATGCTAGCATTATTGGTTTAATGAATTTTTTTGCAGGATGTGTATTTTTTTAGTTATTCCAGTATAATGATTAAAAATGAGCCACTCCTTATAAAAAGGACATACAAAATGTTTTACAGCTTCACATATTTTACTAATTTCATTTTCTAGTTTAGGACGTGTTATTCTTTTGATCTAATTTCTGTTCACTGTCAATATCTTATGAACACGTCAGTTCAGATGTAGTATTTTTATTTCTCCAGAACTATTCTCATTTAGCAACTATGACTAATGTTTTTTTTATTTTATTTCAGATACTTACATTTGAAATTGCAGTCAAATTTAATCTTCTCTGCAACAAATGCTCTTCCATATTATTCACTTCCATTTTCATTCTTGACAATATTTTTTTTTCATCATCTAAAACCTTTTGCAAGACTTCTAATCTAGCTTTCTGATGTAATAAAAGAGCTAAAGGAATATTCAAATAAAAGTTATTTAATGTTATGCTGTGCAATTTGTTACGTATATTATTATTTCTCTAAAAAATGAATTATAGAAATTTAATTGCTGAGCACATTTATTCTTAATGATGTACAAAATAATATTCATTAAGTAAATATTTGAATCAACGTTAAACATGATTTATATGAAAACTTCAGTTTTCACATAATTTGAAAGTTTTTTTTTACTTAAGAGGATTTTACAGTTTCTTGAAAGTTAAAATAATAAGTTTTATTTAGATCTTCAATTGTTATAAAAGTTTAGTAAACATTAAAATCAATATGAGAATATAAAAGATTTCATTAATGTTTTTATATACATTAGATGTTCAAAATAAGAATCAATGCAAGTGGTTACAAATATGGATGATTATTCAATGTCTGAAGGATGAACTTTATGATATCTATTAGCAAACATAAAATACAGTCAAACCTTGGGTTTCAGATGTCTCACTTTTTGAACAATTCGGTTTACAAACAAAATTTTGAACTCTTTTTTTTTTTTTTTGCCTTGATTGCCGTATGATAACTTGGTTGCCAAACCCGGCCACAGATGGTCGACTTATACTTCTTTCAAGTATAGACTAATGTGACATAAGGCAATTTATAGCAACATCATTTCAATGAGCATATGAGTAAGATACTACTACTGTTTTTCAGTATGCACTGCAGTCAAATTTAAATCAAATTAATAAAAATTGTGTTAATTGACATTCACGTAATATAAATGGAATCCAAGAATTCATGTTTAAATATGCTTAAGTATATTAATAAATTTTTTAACATTGGATAGCCAGTTAATTAAAAGTAAAAATAATTATTAAAACTGTCCTATACACCAAAAATGAAATCAAATCAATTGAAACATAATTTCTGAAACACATTTCAGAAAGTGCTAGTTGTCTGTCTTGATTGGTTTGTATTTCATCCAGGCAGTCAGAATTGAGTCTCTCTATTTATAGTACTTCTTTATAAAGTGTTAGCTTTACAATAATTAAATTTAATATGTACACAATACACCCAAAATACATTTCAGACTCTTAAAATAGTCCCTTTCACTTGGTGTTTCAATAAAGACCACAAGATAAAAATACATAAAAGTTATATTAAAAGGCTGAAATAACCATGAAGATAACTTTTATGTATTTTTATCTTGTGGTCTTTATTGAAACACCAACTGAAGCAGAGGTACACAATACACTTAAAATGTATTTTGGGTGTATTGTATACATATCAGATTTAATTATTGTAAAATCTCTGTTTTGTAAACTTAAAATAAATTAAGAAATTTTGTGTTTATATTTACTGGTGTGATAAACCAGTTATTTATGTTATTATGCCCTAACATAAATAACTGGTTTATCACACCAGTAAATATGTAGAAACATTAAATTTAATAGTTAGTAGTAGTAAATTTAACAGTTAGTAGAAACATTTAATGAAATTAAGGAAAAAACCCACAGCTAAAAAGGTAAAAAAATTTTCATTTTAGAACAAATCAAGTTCAAAACCCAAGGTCTGACTGTATTCAGACCTGCACCAATTAGAGCTATAGCTACAGGATGAGATGGCTATGCCCCCTCAGCTTAGTTGGCAGTGCCAACATGTACATATATTTTTGTTTCTTTGCAGACACACTAAGATGACATATATCAACACTTGGCAAATTATTGACTATTTATTCAGTTGGGACGCCTTTTACATTTCGTGTTTCGGGCATTGTCCCCTCTTCAGCCAACTAGACATAAAAAATAAGACATGAGAAAATTGTACAAAAATACGCGAATAAACAACCCGTAGATAAAATGTTTTTTTAAAAAATTTTTAAAAACATACCATAAAGCACAAACCACTATTGTACAGATGTCGTACAGGATGGACAATTTCATATTCCATATACTACTTGGAGAACAAACAAGGTCGAGGATAACCATTTTTTGCTACTGGCTTCCAAATATGGTATTCTTATACTTTATGCAAAAAATCAAAATAAGTAAATCAAAAATTACAACATATTTTAACAATATTTGCTTTACCTGTAGCCAGTATTCGTATATTGCACCTAAACTCATACAATAACTGTTGACACTCTTTTTCCGAACAAGTTTCACTGAGTCATCTTAGCGATATTATTTGGACTTTCAATTCACATAGAACCTATTTAAGGCTATGACATTAGATTGTACAAACCACTAATTAATATTTGTAATACTTACAGTTTATATACACATCACAATTCGCACATCAACTGGAGAACAAACAGGGTCGTAGATAACAACTTGACTACTGGGCTTTTAAATATGGCTTTCTTATAATTTACACAAAATTCAAATAAATAGATTGACAATTACAACATATCTTAACAATATTTGTTTTTACCTGTGGTTGATATTCGCATATTACACCGAAATTCATTCGATA